>NW_010227072.1:0-329 GCF_000690775.1 Eurypyga helias
ACGGACAGAACTCTTCTGCCTCGTTGCTCCTCACCCTTCTATTTTCACATCCTCCCGGCCCCCCCGAGCTGTCATTTTCTTCCTAAACCTGCTCTTATTCCCAATTTAAGGCCAAGAAGGTGTCACCGAGACACCCCGTCCCCCAGATGACAGCCGAGGAGGTGCCGGCGAGACGCCCCATCGCCAAATTAAGGACCAGAAGGTGCCGGCGAGACACC
The DNA here is from genome assembly GCF_000690775.1 of Eurypyga helias. NCBI lineage: Eukaryota > Metazoa > Chordata > Aves > Eurypygiformes > Eurypygidae > Eurypyga > Eurypyga helias. Next base: position 219 of record NW_010227072.1, read on the forward strand.
CCATCTCCCAAATTAAGGCCAAAAAAGTGTCAGCGGGACACTCCATCTCCCAAATTAATGCCAAGAATGTGCCGGTGAGACACCCTATCTCCCAAATTAAGGACCAGAAGG
>NW_010227073.1:0-261 GCF_000690775.1 Eurypyga helias
TGAGGCTGAACCGGAGCCGTCACCGTCCCCTGCCGCAGCGCACGTGTCCCATCTCCATCCCGGGGATGTCTCCATCCCACGGCCCCGACTCCATCCCCTGGTCCTGGCTCCATCCTGCAGCCGCATCTCCATCCCAGCGTCTCCAACGCCCCATCGCCTCCATCCCACATTCCTGTCCCCATCCAACAGCCCCATCTCCATCCCACATTTCCATACCCATCCCACGTCCCTGTCCCCATCCCACCACCCCATCCCCATCCC
>NW_010227074.1:0-13228 GCF_000690775.1 Eurypyga helias
CAGGCAGCTCCTTGTCCCTGAAAACTGCCTGGCAGCGGTATTGTACAACGCAGTTAGAAGGGAAATGTTGGTGACATCCTCTCAAATCCGGCTTGGGTCACGCGTGGTCAGAAAGCAGAGGGTCAGCAGCCCGCGTGCAAAATCTGCTGGGAGCGACAGCCCTGCCGCTTTCTGGCCGCAGGTTTGCAGCCTCACGGCTGGTAGGGCTGAACCTGGTGAAGTCGCAGTGGTCCGAACGGCAGCCTGAAGCCAAGGTCCCTTGGAACTGCAGCACTGCGGAAAAATGTGCTCGGTGGAGCACGGGGGTAAGTTTGCAAGGCGCAGGGTGAAATGGTGAGCCCCATCGCCGCATCTCAGCCCTTTGAAAGCAGTGCGACACCAGAACAAAACAACTTGGATGTTGATGATCCCAAAGGATCCTGTGAGAAAATTCAAGATAAAAAAACATCAGAAGGGGTCTTTTTCAAGTGAACCCTGCTACAGGCCATGTCCTTCCCTGACAGTTTGAAGAGGAGCATTTGAGGCTGTGGGGTATAGTCACCAGTGGCACATCACCAGATCTTGATGGAGTAACACCGGGGCTTTGGAACAAAGGGAAGTTGAAAGTTGCGTGTCCTGAAATGAACCGTCCCAGGTGACCGGTAAGGGTTAATGCACAGAGCTAAAGTCTCGTCCATTTCTCCCATTCTGTTTAACTACCTACACTATCCAAAACGTCCAGTTAATTTCAGCAGAGTGAAATCCGCCAACCCTTCTGTTTCCCCTAGGTGACATCCCTAGTGAATCAGTCGTAAAGAGATTTCCCTTGTGGGGTTGCATCTGCTTACAGAAATTTGAACAAATAGGCTGAATGGAACTAAGTATCCGCATCTGTGATAATTTAATTTTTATGGACTAATAAAAAACCCCACAAAACTCCATTCTTGAAGCCTCATCCTGAGAATAAGCACCCACACATCCTCAGATCTCTTTTTAGCATCAGCACCAAGCTGCAGCATCGCTCGCTCCAGTAATAATCTCCCACAGTGGCCAGTAATAGCACACGTTTCATCAGCTATCATGTGCTTTTCCAGGGAGTGGCAACGTGTGATTCATTTCCAAGGCGAGTGTCTGCTAAGGCATATTTTGAGAAATCAGGCCAGGAAGTTGCAGTGAACCACATTACCATGGAAATATTCACTGGGGAGGGAGGACACTAATAAAAGCAGTGAAACTTGTTAGTCATTTTAAGGATGTTACCGGTAGATGCGTGCACACCAAATAAAGGGTTCCTACACCAGGAATATTTACAGCTTTTCGAGAAAACAAACTTGGAGTAGAAATCATCTTGCCACTTGGAAGACGCAAGCTAACATGTGATAATTTACAGATGCTTCTCATGGATTAGAAGAGACAGAAACATAGGTCTGGGTATTAATAGACAGTTTTTGGGCTATGCAGCAGCTAAATGCTTCTAAGACTGTTACCAAACTGGCTGCAAAAAGGAGCCATGTAGGATTGAACACCCACCTTGAGCCTTCAGTCTTTGTGGAAATGGGCTAGAGGTGTACTGCGCAGTCCGGACTCCGCACGCGGTTACTTCATGACTGGCTGGGATGCCAGCAGGGAGAACATCGTATCAGAGGAACACACACTGTGAGCGTGGTCCATCTCCTGAGCTGAAGCATGAAGTGCATCGCTTCTGCAATAGAACATCCTTCTGATTTGCTCCTGCATGAGAAGATCCTCTTGCAGAAGAAAAAGCAGAAGGAGAAAACCAGCAACTTTTGCCTCTGGGACAAACTGCTTTTGGTACGGGACAAGATTTGGCTACCTCATTTAAATAAGGAAAGCGAGGCAATCCACACGAGAACTTCATGGCCACAGCTTAGAAAATTGTTATACGCATAATAAGTGAGTACTAACACGACAGAGAGTGGTCTGAAAGGAATCCAAAACCCCAGCACAACAGTTTGCTCTTTGAATACGTGTGCGAAATTCCTCAGGCGTGGCACTGAGCCATCACTGAGCAGGCCACCACAAGATGTCAGCATTGCAGAAGGGTTATTCCTACCGGGCACAGGAAGGTCTTTACATCCTATAAAAGTCTGGCATTATTTTTTTATTTTTTTTTCCCCTGTATGATGACATGATCTGGCCTTATTTTTTCAACCACTGACATTAGGATGTAGGTCCAAAATTGTCCGCAAAGGGCAATTTCTTAAATACCTTTTTTTTTTTTTTGCCTCTATCTTAGAAACTTTGCTGAATGCTTGCAGGGCATTGCTATTATCAGCAGTACTAATGGCATATAATGCCTTGTAGCCACCAGCGAGTTGTTTCAGGCTGCATCCAGCCAGGCTAGAAAGAGCTCGCTGAAGTTCAGCCCGCACACTGGTGTGTCAGGAGGGTGTCCAAAGCTCCCTGTTCCTGCAGGCTAGGCCCTTTTTTAAACCCTCACGCTGGCTGGAGGGGGGTCTGCTGGCTTCAGTTCTATGGAAGAAAGTGTGAAACTATTTTGGGCTTCTGTTTAGAGAAGCAGGCTACTCGAGGTAGCCAATCTTTTTAAAGGTGTCCAGCAACATACGCCAAATCGCCAGCAAAAGAATGAACTTCTTTTTTACCCCATTTCCCTTTGCGAGGACAAAAGATCTGAGCAGGTTTTTTGTTTCTTTCTTTGAAATCAACAAATCAGCCTTATTTGTATGTTTCACATTAAAATTCACCTCCTGTTTTGGCGGGCTGCTCTGTAGTTTTTGCCCATGCCATTCACCCCTCCGAAGCATTTCCTGTTGGGCCTACAGCTTCCTCGCTGCCCTGCTGGCACGGCTGTCATCAGCGCTGCCGCGGGGCCAGCAGCTGGCGACAGGCCTAGCGAGCAGCAAGTGACTGTACCCAGCTTAGGGGACACCAGCGGGAGGCTGCAGTAAGCCAGGAGGGACCCTGCGAGCCAGAAAGCCATTCTGCTGCACTTCTCTCTGGCTTTGTGCAGGCTTCTGTCCATTCGGCTCTTGGCAGCGGCGACGGGAAGGCGGCATCTTCAACCGTTGGAAGATTTTGCCTGTGAGATGAGTTTGGGCACTATTTAGAGGCTGGTTTGTTGTCAGGTTCATCTCTGCTACCTTTAGGGACCAATATGGGGCAAAAAAAGAGTTCACTTCTGGACTTTCTAGTCCCTTGGACAACAGGGGGGTGCACACTGAGACACAGGAGGAGGTGGGTGTGTTCCATGCAACTCAGTCAGATCTTGGAGTCTCGAGTATTGATGTTGGCATGGGGGGAAACGGCACAACAGCCACCTTTCTGAGGTAAATGTGTTGCGGTGCAGGGCTCCCCTCTCCGGGTAAAACCTCTCTTACCCCGTAGTGACTGTGGTTTAGGGCAGCTGTAGCTTTCTAAAGATCTACCTCTGAAAACCTTGCGATTGTTTGATGGCTTTTGCATGATTTTCAGAAAACTGTCCGAAAGAGTAGGCCAGGATCATGTCTAACAGGTTGTTGTTACCCACGGAGTCACCCAGTTGATGTCTGCGGCAGTAATGAGAAGAGTTTGTGTGAAGATGCATGAACTCAGTGTTTCAGAACTGTAGATTAGATGGCAGCCGCAGAACTGTTATTTCTTTTACAATAATGATAAACGAACACTTAAGAATAGATAACATTTCTTGCATGTCTTTAAAGTGTTTTTCTATGATAGTTTGGTACAAACCATCTGGTCTCATTAATGTTTTATCAAAATCCATCTGGCTGCTGTGTTGTTCAAGTTACTCAGTAGTAGGACTTCCTCATAAATCAGCCAAAAGGAATGGCTGTCACACTCTGCTGTAGGATCCCCAAACATTTATGTAGGTCCTATATAAACTGTTATTTTAAAAGCTTATTATTCCGCATGACACTACAAAAGTCTAACAGAATAGATCAGTAATAAACTCTGAAATTAAGCTTATTCCCTATGCTTCTTAATTTTTATTCTTTCTTTACATCTTTGGTTCTTGGCCAGTTGGAACAGGACCTACCAAGCCAAATGACGAACTGTATTAAAACAATAAATAATAGGATTCCCCCCCCCCCCCAATAAACCACTGCAAACAGAGGATGCCTGTGACTGAGGCTCCAAAAACTGAGGCCTTTCCTCTTTGTATCTCTGCACACACACCCCTTTCAGACCCTAAGCACTCTGCAGGGTTCTTTAAAATACGCCTGTACAGCACGTGGCACTACTTAAGGTACATCGTAGTGCCTCGGTACCGCGGGCAGCTAGGTACGACTGACTGTAAATGATCACATAACACATTGATTCCATACATTGTACTGCCACTCCTCTCTGTTCTGCTGTTACGTGTTCAGATCAATAAAAATACGTGATCCTAACATTAGTGCAGTTCATATTGATTTGGTTATTTGTAGACAACCTTAAATCATCAGATCACAGAATGGTTTGGGTGGGAGGGGACCTTAAAGATCATCCAACCCCAACCCCTCTGCCATGGGCTGGGACTCCAGCTGTTAAGAGTGCGTGGAAGCACTAAGGAAAGCACATCTAAAGAAAACACGGGAAGTTTAGGACAAAATTGCCAAAACAAGAGGAGTTAAATGATCTGCGGGGAAGAGCCTGTGACTGAGGCTGCCTGTAGAGGGGAAGGCTGACTGCAAGGCAGACTGGCGGAGTAAAAGGCCGCAGCCGTCCTTGTGAACAGAAGGGGAAGCACCGCGCGGCCGTGGCGTCACACAAATGGGCGCAGGTGGTGGTTCGGGCCGAAGTCGCACAACTCCAGGTCGCTGTGGCTGTTTGTTACACTGCAGTTACACCCACACCCGATCTTCACCGTGCTGGGAAAAACCTCATGTATGAAACAAAGTGCTGGCCTGTTCTCTGACGATTAAAAATGTCCTTTATTTGCTCTATCACGGGACTGAAACTGGTGCCCTTGCTGCTTGTTCTGCCCTCGTGTGTCTGAATGACGCACTGATGTGGGTGAGTAGCATCAGTAACGGGTGATGCAAGTAACCTTGGGATGGCTTTCTTATTGCCAGTACCACCCTCTTTGTGACGGGGAGGCGGGAACGCACTTCCTCCTACAGAGCTGGTTGCAGTCAGCATGAGCTGGGGCCTATTAGGTTCTGCAGTTACTGTCCGGCCTCATCAGTGCCAGCAGAGCCCAGTGTGAGCAATGCCATTGCTAAGAGAGAAGGGAGACCAGCTGTGTCCTGAGAGGAAGCGTTAGTATGAAAAGAAACAATGAGCAACCCGAACCGGGAAAGCACAAACTCTGGTCAGTCCTTTGGCTAGGGCCTGGTGACTGCACGCTTGGATACGGAGAATCAACAGTATATACTATTTCCTCTCCTCCTTTCCCCCCGTCATTTCCAACAGAAGAGTTCTTATTGGTATCAGGACCAAAGCATTCACATAAGCATCAGCTTTAGGAAGCTCTGCAGCTAGCTGAAATACAGTGGAGCTCCTACTGTGGCCTTCCCTGTGATGGGGCACATCCAGACGTCTTCTCCAGTTTCTGATATCCACAAAAGGTGAGAATATAACATCCTTGAGTTCTCTGTCTTCCGTCAACTTTGGCTGAAGTTTTACTCTCTCTCTCCAAAATGAAGAAAGGGACATGTTAAGGACGGGCTGGGCTCACCATCCTTTGGTACCCAGAGAACTGAGGTAGAAAAAGTAAACCATCCCCTAACGGACCTAATTTCCGTGCTCTTTCTCAGGCAAAGTCCCCAGTGGAGGGTTTTTTCCCATAAAAAGCCTTAAGAATTTGGTGCAGTACTTTTGAACTTTGTAAGAAAATTGATTTTCCCATCCAAAAAACCCATATAGCTATTCTATAGGTCTAGTTGCTTTCACAAGATTTGTTTCACTGACGAGAAAAGTGCAAGTAACAAACGATGAATACCAGGAGGATGATCTCTTGACTTCAATCCATCTTCAGTCTGTCAATGGCTGAAACGATAACAAACCTTAGAGTAAACAAAACAGTAAATCTCTCTCAGCTATTAGACAGGTTCTCATCTACTGATAAATCTACATAATCTTCCTTGCTCTAGGCAGCAATCTAGGCATTGCAGACGTACCCTCATAAAACCTAAGAAGGAAAGGATTTTTCAAGGCATGTACTGCAGTAATTTAAACTAGATTTACTGCAGCCTTTATCATGGCTTCTTTCTTGTTTTTTAAACAAGTTCAGAAGTAAGAAAGTTGTGATATAGGAAAGCAAGTTTTTATTAAAGAAATCTTAATAAACAATGGTAACTATGCAAAAAAAAAAAATATTATTTTCAAATTTTAACAGCTGCTCTTAGTAAAACAGCAAGTGAAACATCAGCTCAAAAGAATCCCTGAAGAGAAACAGTGCCCTAGCACACTACAGCAAGCCAATAATGAAGTCTGTGAAATTAGAGGCAGAAACGTCAGCTGATGTTCGTACACAAAATCTCCCCTTCCAGGAAATTTATTATTGTTCCAAGAGCCTGTAAAAACTTACATCAATGAACCCAGAGTCAAATTCTCAGTTAACATGAGCCTCAGACATGCTGGGCTCAGTAGAGCAATGTTGATTTACCTCAAAGGAAGGTTTACCCATAGCAGTTTCAAATGTTTCCCTTGGTGCAGAGTAAGCGAAGAGACGCATTCCGAAGCATACTGCTGAAGTTGGCATCTGGCCGGCTTTTAACCCCATTTAAGAACTCGGAGGAGCCCTACAAATTGTTACACATCCGCTGCACTAGAGGGGGGCCTAAGTTAAAAATCAACAAACTGAGCATGAAGAGCAATGTTTGCAAGATGGAAAAAAATGTAAGAGAGGCATTAAAAAAAAGGAAAAAGAAGGCAGGATGTGTCAGTTACTACACAGAGCAAGCTTTGCTCAGCTGTCAGTGTTTTTCCTCACGCTACGGTGGTTTGAATCATTTTGCAGTAAGCAAAATGACTTTAAAATAGAGATTACTGTAAATGAGCAGACAACGGAGCTGAAACACAAGGTCTATACGAGTCAAGTTCACCTCGCGCTTCTGTGGGGCAGAGCAGCCTGTTTTGTCTGGGGAGCACTGACCACTGTTAGTACTTGGCATGTTGGTAGCTCCAGGGACAATCGTGAAGAATTCACCCCATATCCATTTCCCTGTAAGGGAAGTTCCTACTGCCTTAGGTGTTCACGATTGGGGCACCAAAGGTGAGGATCCCTTTCCTCTCCCTTTTATAATTACAAAAAAAAAATATTACTGCTTCTGTCAAATGCTCTTTTCCCAGCAACGTGAACTAAATGCCAGTTATCTCAGGTACCAAGTAAAGCACATTAGAGCTCTATGAAATTAATCAGCAATGAGGAGATTCCCACTGACATGATGAACAAATTCCAAAGTTCCCACTTCAGACCCAAAATGTCTGGATTTCAAAAAAAACCAAAACAAAACAGGAGCTGATTCTTCCCACTATAAGTGCCGTTTGTCCTTTGGCCTCTACCCTTATTCTGCCACGTACAACAGCTGAGGAGATTTTACCTGGTAACAGATTTATTGTTCCAATTTTTCCCAGCTCTTCCTGAAACCTCCACGCTCCCTCCCACCAAAACTTTGTACACACCGAGCCTGGAAAGTGCTGCAGAACCGCAGTCAGGAATTACAGGTTGGTCAGGAATTGCACCCAGTGTACTCCCACATTTTTCAAGATTCTAATCCATCCGCATTGCATCTTACAGGCATATGGTGAGACTGTGAGACACAGTCGAGATCTGACTGGCAGAGCTGTCCTGAGTCACCATCTCTGAGGGACAAAACACCACACTGACACCGTTCCCTTCCAGTTATTTATTTTACCCAGTAAATACCAAGTTTCCTTGTTTTTAAAACGTGTTTTATGGTGAACATGTAGTTTGTGGTCTCCACATCCATGCTAAAGCAGAACATTTACGCTGCACATGTCTACTAAAAACTGCTTTTAAGAATCAACTTCCAGGTGTAAATGCATTCCGTCAGCTTTCCCCTTTCCCATAACAGCCACATGACAGCGCTGTACAGCATGTGCAGGTAACTGGTAAACAACTGGAACATTGCACAACTACCAGACAGATTGTAAGTGATAAATAAGGCTTCTAGCAGTTGGAAGCTCCCTCACACTTGCCGTTCTGGCAAGTGTAACAAGCACAGATCACTACAGCAGCTAGACTCACTTCAGCTGTCACCACCGACCTTTGTAGAAAGATGCTCACAACCCTTGGGAAGAAGTCAGGGTGCTCTGTGACCTTTTGCAAGTATGGTTTATTAACATCCCAATAAATCGGTTACAGAGACAAAAATAATAAAATCGAATTGCGCATCAAGGTGCTCCAACATTATTACAAATTTTTGCAGTCAGTGAAGCAGAAAACAGGAATGATCCTGACTACAGAAAGTTTTCTCAAAAACCTGGAAGTCAGTGATAATTCTAACACATTCATCCCGAAATCACTAATGCCCTATCAAAACAAACGACAAGTTCGGCATTTAGCAGCTTTGCGTACGTAATACACCTCATACTTGTGGTGTGTTTTTCCAACACCGGAACTAGTGTAACACTGCTCACGTAAGGACAAGACTGCCCGATTCTGAGGGCGTCCAACTGTCTCACTGGTGCGGAGCTGAAGGAGCTCATCACCTCTCGTGGATCAACCTCCCAGATATTCTCATGAGCTTTAATACAGTTTTGTTTTACACAACAAAAACACCAAATCCACAATTTATATTAAAAAAAAAAAAAGGAACCGCTTAAAATAATTTTAAACATATGGCAACTATTTACGTGGAAAATTTATCTTATTGCTTTCAAAAGCTGCAGCAAGAACAGTACCTAAGAACTGAGCAGTACAAGAATATATTTGGTGATAAGTTACAGCATTTACTAAGTTTCAACAGATAAGCCAGATAACGTGTGCAGTTTCTTATGAACCCACAGCTGCTGGAGTAAGTTGCACCCACCAGTAGCTAGAAAATAGAAAGGATGAGTTAGTGAATACTGTGAATTTTATTTATAGTAGGCATTATACATGACGGAAAACACAACTCAAAAAACCCCTTTCATTTTAATGTATCACTCCTTTGAATAGCACCATCTGACTCTAGCCCTTGCAAGATGTGTTCGGTTATGTGGAGAAGCTGGATTTCATCCTTCTCTCTAGGAGAGCCGCGCTGTGGGCCAGGTTTTGCGCTCCTCTTCAGCCTGCCCCTCTGCAGGAGCACGCAGAAAAAAGCCCTGCTGAAGAGGATAGGCTCAAAGCTCCCTGCTCTACAAAGCTGGTCATCTAGAGATGACAGAAGAGACTGACACAACAGCAGATCCAAGAGTGCTCATTGGGAGTGTGCTGGGCAGGCATAGCTGCACACTGCCGTAGCACACTACCCTTCCCAGGCTGTGCTCCGACTCCAGAGTGAAAAGTGGGAGCAAAGTCCTCGTCACAGTCAAGGAAAAGACAGGCCACAAAGTTTATGGGGAAAGTTTTTAACTACAGCTTTTAGACACGATTTCTGATTTACAAGCTTGTTAAAATGGACTGTTTTCCTATTCCTCAGAAATTTTTGTTTAGTATTGAGAAAACGGGGCACTGGGTAAAGACTTAAGAGATGGGAGGGGCCACACAGAACACCTGGACAGGAAAAAAAAAGAGGGAGGCGTGGGAAGGGGTGATGCTTTTGTTAGGTTGGGTTTTTGCGTTGTTTTTATGAGACCAGCACCGGACCTTTGCGCAGCTCCTAAGCTGCCCCTGGTCGTACGCTCTGGCCCCATGAATTTGTGTTCCTTTCTGTACAGTGTTCTGCCTTCAGCACTAAACTGCCAAGTCATAGGGTGACTGTTGGCGACCACCACGTCCTGCGGGGGCCAGCTTTTGAGCGAAAGCAGCAATCCTGCTTCCAGAAACTGTCAAGCCTGCAAATCTGGAAGTAGAGCTGTGGTTTCGGTTTCTATGAACACTATTACCCTGGATTTTTTTTTTTCCTTCTTTGCCACGTAATTTGAAAACTGAGCGAGTGTTTTAACACCCGAAGGCCTGAGCTGCTCCATCGTCTCGATGCAAGTTGGTGTTTTCACTCACGCAAGTTTAAGTTGTCACTTAATGAACAGGTACACAACGAAGGGCAGTGCTAGGTGAGTGCCCCTCAAACTGCCCTCCAAAAGCACATGAAGTAATGTTTATAAGGTCATCCGAGAGGACAGCTAGAACAGCAGGCAGTGGTCACCAGGAAATTGTTAAGACTGATCCACGGAGCTCAACAGCCTGGGGAACACTGCTGGGTGTGAAAGGAAGCATTAAGTTCCCTGATACTTTCTTTATACCATTCAGGGTAGAAATGGGGGGGAAACGTGCCTCAATGTCAGTTATTAAAACCAAGAGCTGTCTTAGTTAAACTGCAGAAAGCTAACAAAGTTTTGGGGAAGAAAATTATGAAAATTTCATATTTTACCAAGAATATCAGTATAGAGTATATTAAGGTTTATGAATGATGAATATATTTTTATGCAGAAATACACAGAAGTAACATCAAGACAATTTTCTCCCACTTCTTAATATACAGTTGACAGAAGTTTAACGACGCAACCCAACTGTTTCATACAAAAGTAAGCAGGGACAACTACACTGCAGTTGGAAACAGGGTCAGAGGGTCATTCACAACCGGTTACATCGCATTTGCAGCTGCATCTCAGAGATTTACAAAGGAGCTATTACTCATGCAACGATTTTGCTTCACGTATTCAAGAAATGCCCTGGATTATTCTCAGGCATTATTTTTCAGGAGATGATAGTAAAATTCTGAAGTTTACATTGTTGACAGGGAAGTTTTGCTGAAGCAAATTTAAATAAGGCACTACCCAACCCAACGCTTCTTGTCATTAACCAAATGTGGTTTTTACTCATTTTAGATTGTAAGATACAAGGCAAAACTGCTAGTCTGATTTCTCAAAAATCACGACTCAAACACCCAATATGAGATTTGTTTTGTTTAACACCCGCTGATTTCAATGCTTTACAATTCTTTAACGTTGCCTTTTGGCTTCTTATCCTTTTATTTCAGATGCTATCAACTCTTAGGTCATATGACAAAGAATGGGGAGATCCCCTCCACACACAGAAAATACAAACCCAGCAATCAGATCAGACAGTAATCACAGGAGCTGCCAAATATGATGATGAGCAAGTTTAATGCATCCGCCACAAATTTTGCTCCCTTTCTAAAAACTTAGGTTTTTTTATTTCTCCTACCCTCTTTTGTTGTTAAATGAATTTTATTTTTAGCATAAATGGAAATTAACCACAGCAAGAATAATTACAGGTATCAACAGATTGCTGTGCCGCATCTTGACAGTTAATACAAGAATAAAACACAGGAAGGGAACAAGTCATCAAGAGGAAGAGCCAAACAGCCCCCAAAGGTTAAGATTTCCTTTGGCATCAAAGCCCAGATTTTGTCTTCACAACGACGTGAGACTTGCCGTGCTGTAAGCTGCTGGCATGGTAGTCAAGTGTTTAAAAGATGTATGAAATAGAAAGAATTATTTTAACGTCTTTGGTAATAAATTACAGAAATGACAGTGAAGCAGAGTTCCAGGGCAAAGTGAAAAATGGTGGAAAAGCATTCATCTGCCTCTAAGACAACAGGGCTTCAAGGTAACAGAAAACAAAATTCAAATACACGTCCAATCTGACATCCCAGATCTGGTTGCAGATGGAAGCATTCAAAGCATGTCCTTCATGTTACATGTAATAGATGGACCCATTTTCAATGGGTTTTCTTTAGAACAACGCAGCACACAGCAAAGTGCAAACTTTTCTAAGCTACTCATCCCCCCTGTAGAAGTCTTCCTTATCCATGCCCTGTCCAACTGTTCCAGTCATAAGCCAGTTAAACGTTTGGGTTTATTTTCTGTCACTAAAGTGGCATGTAAGAAAAAGAAAAGGGGCTGGTGACGGGTTATAGATCTAAACTTGAAAACTCTATTGTTGCCAGAGAGTTACAGACACATAGACCAGATTTGAAGAATAATGCATCCAGCTTGAGTTGCAGATATGCAAATTATTCTGTTAATGACTGTGGTATTGTGATTTGATGGAAAAAAAAACCCAAAGTATTGCCCATCGCTATAATCTTCATTCAAAAGTGCGACTTCTGCTACATTTGTTTCCTGCAGTATTTCTGACCTATGGTTTAGTAGCTTCACAAATCTAGCCATATGTATAAAATTACAGGAAAGAGATGCAATTGATTTAGTGCAAGACACTTGAATATTTATCTGAACATAACAAACAGAGAAAGATCAAAGACTCCATACATTTCTCCATAAGGCAGGTGGTCATTTTTTAAATATAAGATCTTAAATATGCTGTTTATTTCTTAAGAGGTAGAAAATATCAAAATACTAAGAAAAAGTTTCTAGCTTAAAACAATGTTTGCTTACATCTTTAAAAAGTCTTACTGTTGCAATTTTTAGGTTAATAAAAACAAATGAAGCTACGGAAGCACAGGATTTCGTGCTCTGTATAGATTTTACTTAATGGAAAAAGAGAGAGCTGCTTCATCTAGTCAGTGCTCAATCAGTATATACAAAAGATCTCCTCCTCTTGCCCTGTTGGGGGCTATAAATCTGAAGATTCCCAGTGAAAAATTTTGGCGATTCCCAAATTTCTCGCACTACATTTAGCCGGGTACAGTTTAGGTATAAGGCAGTAGAACCACTGCTGCAAGCTCAGAACTACCTCTTCCACAATGCTAAGAAAGCCAATAGAAGCAAAAGCTTATTTAAATCTTTTCTACAGGCAGCAAAAGATCATACTCAGATTCCAGCACCAGCTGATAATGTTTTTAGCAGTTTACACCAGCCCAGAGGCAGCTGAACTACTCACTGAACTGTAGAAGCCTACTTACAGTTTGAGTTACTAAGGCTCGCACTCGGATTTCTCAGCACAGCTAGGAGATGCTGATGCTACTGTCTTCAATGCAATTCAGTAAGGCATAAGTTAACTCAGAACTGATGTTATTACACACTGGGAAGGTAGTGTAAAAGCTCCTCTTTTCCCTCTCGCTATTAACATTCAGTACTATTTATTAAATATTTTATAAAAGAAGTTTGGGTATTTATACATTCAAACAATCACTGCAACAGTCAGAGTAAAGAAAACAAATGAATTATCAGATTCTGTATTAAGCACAACTCCGGAGATATGCACACTTGCACACATGGCCCACACATATAATATATGTGTGTGTGTATATATATA
>NW_010227074.1:13322-23300 GCF_000690775.1 Eurypyga helias
TATATATATAGAGATATATTTTATAGATACTTCTTTTAACAGATCCAAGAATACAGCACAGAATATCTTCACTTAGCTCCTTTTTCACCAGAGGACAGGATTGTCCAGTTTGGAAAACCCAGGATCTTTTCTAAGGTCCATGTAGGTTCCATTGCTCACCCAGGAGTCATCGTTGGATTTCCTATGAAAGATTAAACAAACGCCCAAAGTGTTAAGCGTGTATTTTCCATCTACCTGCTGCGTAACGCACCGTAGCACTACGCTCAGATAGCCAACCCAGCCCGTGAACCAGATGCGGTGCAACTCAGTACAGCCTTTAACAGGACAGTACAGCCGGGAGAGTCTGGTACGTCTGCACGGGGCCTTGGAGATGCACCTCAGCAGCCGAGTGTTCAGCTGAGATCAGCACTCTTACTTCAGTGCCATGTGCCAGTGCTTTGCACTTAAAACTGCGGTCCCGGGTTACTTCGTGGCCTCAAAGGCAGCTTTGAGTGGAAAGCGGAAACTTTCCTTCTACCCCTCCACAGATGCCTCACCACGGTTATTGCATACAGAGAGCCTATAGCTCTCCGGCAAGAGAGAGACTCGTGGCACTAGGTACCGTACCCCAAAGGAATCCGTCTGCTTTTAATCTACTGTACACCATTTCTGGCGTAACAGCAGACTCTTATTTTAAGTAAATCAAGGCTTGTGCTTTGTTGAAGAGAGAAATCACTATTGAAAAGCCAAATGCAGATTTCATATCCAACACTAGGTAACATTTTTGCTATATAGTAATTACATTTTCTATTTCGTTATTTAAATTTACAGCACAATTTTCAAATCCTCACTCTGAGGATTTAAATCCTCATCCACGTTCACATCCCTCATTGTGAACATACAACCACAAAGTATTAGACTTTGCCTTTGTCCTGTCTTTTTAGCCTGCTGGAAACAACATTTGCTTCTCCTTACTAGGTGTGACTGGCATGTGATGAGTTAGCTCACCAGCTCGTCAGACGTGTCGTGGTCTGAGCCAGTCCCATTTTTGCACTGATTTTAAATGTTTCTGTGTTCCTCAGAAGCACAGTACCCATGTATCCAGAAAAAAATTAGGACCTCAGATCTGTTAACTGTGATACACAGGCCCATGCAACATTTACCTTGGCTCCAACTCTTTCACTGCAGGAGAGCAGAGAAGCTGGAGGGCAAAAGGCCACATCCTCACGAGCATTTATTTTTGCCTTTCTATGGCTAAAGTCTCCTGTTAATTGATTTACAGTAGGAAGATATAACATGCCTTCTGAATGTTAATTCTCTCCCCGTTACATAGGGAAGACATTAAAAAATAGCCCTGGAAATGAAAGGCTCCCACCGCAGAACTGCGCACAAAACGATCCCACTAATTTCGGCAGTTCAGCAGAGATAATTAAGCTAAATCCAGATACTTCACCTGGCTTGAAAGAATCAAAGATGCTACATTCCCTGAGGCAAATTCAAACATAGACTAAATATCAATCGCCATCAAGGCAAAAACCCTAGAAATTCAGGGATGCACTAATGAAAAGCAATATATAATCCCACATTTTAACTAAGTCTGGAGTGTTCCACACTGTCGAAGTACAAAAATCAGGAATATGGAAGAAACCTGGAATAAACTGGAGCTGCCTCTCTGGCAGTTTAGAACCAGATCTATAAGAAGAATTTCAGTAAAGGATAGTATGTACTAATAATTACACAGTACCTGAAAAATCTAGGCTGGTGCTCTAGATTGTTTTCTTCCAGCACCTTCCGTCGTTCTCTCTGTAGCTGCTCGATCCTTTGCTTTTGCATTTCAGCTCCTTCAATATTCCCTTCTTCCAGAAACCTGTAGCAGCAGCAGTGATAAGAGATACAGTTGGTGCCCCTGTCCCCCCATCTTTGCCAGGTTCTCTAGAGCTCCAGAGTCTCATCTATACAGCAGGCAGTTCACAGGGTTTGAAAGGCAAACAGCTACATCTGCAGCCCAGTGCCCTACCAGAAAGAACGGAAGGAAGAGTAACTCTCCTAACAGGCTCAGAGCCGTCATTATATTGTATTCTTTCTCTTGGAAGTTCACAACAGAAGAAAAGGCACCACAGAAAGAAGTGTCAAGCGTCTCAGGTTTTGGCCATTCAAACACAATACACTCAACATCCAGTACCTGAAGTTTTAACATCTTTGGAAAGGCACTTATCTGGAAGTATCCAAGAGCCAATTTTAGGTAAAACTGAGCCACAATGACTAGACCATCTCTTGGTAAGTGATAAAAACATCTGTCCTGGATGCACATTAATGTAGGAATGGAAACACACTGCACGTATTTACACAAAATATTTTGAGCTTAGGGTAAAGTAAGTGTACAGAAGCTTAAGAACTATTTGAAGAAGATATTTAAGAGGGAAAACTTCTTACCTTTGGTCTGGCCTGAAACGTGTGTCAGTAGATGGGAGTAATGACCTAGTCTGCAGGTCCAGTTCATTTAACTCCAGTGCAAATTGAGTAAATCCATACCACTGTTCATAATCTTTAGGCATTGGATCTACAGAAGAAAAGAGTACATTCAGAATTCCAAACAAATGCTATTATCTTTAGAAGGAAAATTCCAAACTCCCCTCAGTCATCCGTTTATCTCTGAACCACGGTCTCAGTTTGAGGGAATAAGAAGTTTTTAATAATGTGCAATTATCCTCTTGATAATTACATTGCATCAAAACAGATTTCTGTTCTCTCAGCTGAATCAGAGCACAACTGTGATGAGGGCCATGCTACTATCTTACTGCTTTTTCAAACTACAGGAGACAAAACCCCACGAGTTTGGGAGAAGTTCAGATATGGCTGTCCTTACGCAACTGAGCTTTGTTGGCCATCCTCCAATATTTAACACGTGAAATAAACCACACTTCTCTACACAAAAAGTAGGGGGTTTGCTTCCTTTCCTTCCCCTCCTCACCCCTGCCTTTCCTTTTAGAGTCCTCAATACCCACTTCATGCCCAAATATGAAAACGAGGGAGAATGGGGAAATGCAGGAAAGCCATGGGAGTAAGATCTCCGCATTATTTAAATGATGTATTCTTCCAGTCTAAATTTTAAATGCTTGATGAAAATCTAATATTTCACACAGAAGTAACAAGAAGTTGGGCCTAACAAAGAGATTAAAATAGTCAGCTTATTCTCAGGCACATCTCAAGATCTGCATGCTGGCCACTCTGGTCACTAACTTGCTCTCCAAATGCAGTTTGAAGATGAAGGCGTCCCACAGTATAAACTGTCATGCCACTTCCCAAAGAGTCGATGCACAACTTTCCCGGCTTTATCTATGACACTGCCTTCAATCTCATGTGCATTTGGATTCCAATACTTTGCCTAGAATTAAAAGAAACAAAGGGGAAAAGGGTGTGTAAGAGATCAAGTGTGGGTGATTTTGCCATGTCAGAACCACCACACTGTAGTTTTCTGAAATGGAAACTATTAATTTAGGTGTGCATTACAGTATCAGATGCAAACAGCTGCTGTTAGTACTATTAATCAGCTTACTGACATACTAATGTTGACAACTGTTTATTTTGTTTGCCTTTTTGAGGGGTAGTACTAGGTGAAGTGCAGCTGACCTTGACTTTTGCCCCATGACAGGTAACACTGACTCCTGACTTAGTTATCTACATCTTCCCCAAATTTGCAGAAGAGGAGGAAGTCATACAGTAATCTCCACTTTAGACAATTTACACTATCAAAGGTGTAAGATTTGCAGGCTCTCAGTCTTTAAAATTGAACTCTAAACATCCACTGCAACTCTGCAAATACATTACGGTACTTTCAGATAACGATTTGAGGGGAAGAAAGTATCACCCTAATGCTTTTAAGAAAGCACAAGTATTCAGGAGAACGAATAAGAAAAGGAAACTTTCTCCAGCAGTCAGATACAGAAAATGCAGGTTAGGGTAAGTCTCCTAGCACGCTCTGCAAAATTGTTTCTCAGGTTAGAAATTTTGGCATTGTTTTAGGTTTTCATTGATTTTCCTTTACTAGGAAGAAGTCATCTATTGCCAAAAAATTAATTTTCATTTCAGTTCTGGGGGCATTTCGTGAGGAAGTCATATCTTGATGCCTTGTACTGAAGGAAAAGCTTTGAGCAACATCACAACCTCTCACTTAAGCTCTTCTGAGTAACCTGCCAGGGGCTAGAAAAGAGCACTGGGTGAAGGGCCCTGCATAAGCACTGGTTCTACAGCTGCTGAATGAATGCAACCACAGCCCATGCCGATGGGTTACCAGGAGGCACGTGGTAAGCCACTGTCAGCAGACTCCTTGTTCCTACTTCTGTCATCAAACACAGGGTAGGTTTTTCATCATATTCCTTCCTTTCCCCATACTCTTCTGCACCTCAGGTGCAATCACCTGAGAAAGCTGTAGCTTTTCTTTCTCTTCTGCCTCTACCTTGTGAGCAGCACTTCCTTCGGAGTTAGAAGTTTCTCAAAGAATCACAGATAATTACAACAGAACTATAGGAAAACACAGCTTGTAAACAGTTGTACTGAGCTGAGGCAGGGAGCATCCACCCCCTGCTCTGTTTTCAAAAGAGGCACTGCCGACATTGCTGCGGTTACCTTTACGAAAGTCAGTTTGCAGTAGCAAGTGTCATCGTTAAGATTTTTGATGATGATCTCTCCATAGTGTTCAATCCATCTTTGCCCACTTAAGATGTTATGGATGCAAGATGTCACCTTGTTCCAGACAAAATGGTCTTTAAAACTGTACGGAAAATACATATAAGAAAAATCTCATGCCATGCTCAAATAAGCTCATAAACTTGTGAAAAACAACTGCAGAGAACTTGATTAGAAAAACACCACAAACCAAGTTTTTTTCTGGAATGCCTCATCTTTTTGTCCCACACCTTCTCAAAAACAAACCCTGTGACAACAATCCTGTCTCCCAGAAAACCCTTTTGACTTCTGCTATAAACTTTGGTCTGGCGTCTTCTGTTTACTTGTTCCTCTTTACCTGTTTTAAGTTTGAATGAATCATTCTAATATCTTCTACTGGCTGAAATGTCCATTTCACAGCTTGTATCACAGTGACAAATGAAAACACAAGGACATGGGCCACCAGAGTCATCAGAAGACTTCTTGGGTGGAATGAGCTTGGCTCAAGCTCTCAAGGAGGAGCCTATATGTGTGCTTCAGGCAAGAACAAAAGTTCTCACTGGGCAGTTCATGATGCGGTTGCACACTGGAAGCCAGCAGACAGGCAGAGATGAGCAACTACCAATAGGTAATACAACATTTTACCTTTTATGGAAGAAGTGGACGTTCTTACAAACAGCTTTATAAACACAAGACTTTCCTTTTCTTGAGGGAAGAGATATATTCTACAATTTGTTCTGGGTACTGACAGCCCAAGTTGCTACTGGCAAGGTTATAGTATAGACTTAAAAAGCATTGGTTTGTAAGTAGCAACTGCCTCGCACAGACCCCATGAGGATATTAGAATCTCTCCTCACCTCCCCTTCATCACTTGCTGCTTTCTGAGAGCGTGCACGAGGCCAGTTTTTACAGACTAGCAGATACATGACCAGTTTACCCCACAGTAACTTGTTTTCCTGTCCCTACCTGCAGGTCACATGCTCCATCACACATGCTAAAAATACTGGATTTGCTCCAAAAATAACCTTAATACTAATGCTTCATTTTTGCCTAGAGCCTCAGTACTTTTTTTGTACCCAATTCTCTATCAGATACACAGGGATACAAACCAGCACACGGACACCACATATGAATCAGATTATTTTCCAGTTCCCAGCCCACTAATAGCCCGAATCTATTAGTTACCTTGTCTCTGAGCCCTCACTCACATCCTGAAGACCTTTCACCCTACAGTTCATGCTAGCCAGATAGCTTAGGCTAGCTAGGTATCTTCCTATATCATAATTTTACCCACTTAAAAGAAAAAGATACGCTCAGTTGCTTAGACTGATGACTGCCAGGTTCTTCAGTTAGTTAATTTTTTTTTTTCGGATTTTCAGATGGCAGAATGATTAATTTCGTGGACTCTCTTTGGAAAACAGATTTAATTGGAACACTACTCAACCTTTAGACCTCTCGTTGCAAACAGGGTGGATATAGGCCAAATCTTAAGGGAACTTAACTGTTGATCTAGAGTGGGCACTCTGACAAACCAGCACTGCCGATTTTTATTTTAAAAAAAACCCCAAATTAAACTATACTCAACACAACTACAGTGACTTCCTACTTCCTTGGACAATAAACACCACATATGCAACTACTTCTACTTGTCACATACAATAATTATTTATGCAGTGATGATAGCTATTGGCCTCACCCACGGACCAGGCCCCCATGGTGTTAGGTTCCGTACAAATGTAGGTACAAAAGACAGGAACAACACCACCTCCACCCCTTCCCCCGAGCCCATATTCAAGCAATAGCTTCCTCTACCATGCAGGTTTTCCCTCTGAGTTCAAAACGCATCAAGCTTCAAATTCAACTGAACTATGAAAATACCAATTTTTCTTTTTTTCAGGATACACAGAAGTGATGGTTTTTTATTTCATCTTTTAGTTTTTTTATAACCTTTGGAAGACTTAGTGCTTCTGGTTTAATCTTCCCCTCCCCTCCCCATCTTTCTTTTTACACTAAATCATAATCACCAATTCTTCCAACGGTCTAATATAGCACAGCACAGCTTGTTCTCATCGGGATCAATGTGGCTCCAGTGTGTGCAAGCATGCCTGTGCCTGTGTGTGAACAGCAATGCACGACGGCAGCACTTACGGTAGAAGAGTTACATGTGTTGTACCAACTGGAACAATTTCCATGGACTTTCCCCAGAATTTGTTTTTCCATCTTACATCTGAAAGAGGAAGAGGAAAAAAGAAACAGGCAGGTTTAGCCATAGGCATAGATGAATTGTTCTATTTCTGGGTTCCACTTTATTTTCAAGAAATGCAAAATCACGAAGTGCAATGTAATAAAGGTGTTCAAAGGATGCTGTGGACCTTCAAACATTTTTTTTAATTACATTATTGGTTGTTTAAATAGCAAAATAACAGAGGTTTAAAAGTCCTCTCAAAAACTTTTAAGAGTCAGATTCATAAGTCAGGGAAAACTATTTCCAAAGTAACTGTCCCTGTCAGAACCCAGTCTTCCGGCTCACTAGAGATGATCAAGAGATTTTTTGATGTTGGAACAGATGAACTAAGGTCACTGTCTGGTGGAATGACAGCACTACAACTGGCAATGTTGCTGAAGACTCTCGAGGAGATAATACGGTAAGTGAAAAGATCTGCACACAGAACTTACCTCATTGACACCTTTATGATTAACTTGATGTTAATCGTTCTGCATAAATTAATACAGACCCATAACAAGAGATCACCGTATTTACAAACTGCTTTTGCACTGGAAAAAATAATTGTCTAGATCTCCTATTAGCTCACGTAGCCATATTTAAAAACAAAACAAAGCCTCCAATCCCTGCAGTACCCTGACTGAGTCTTCGGTGATCATCAAGACCAAATCTCACTCTCTCTCATTGATCAAATTCTTAGCTCTCATCTTTACAGACGAACTTTGGTCTCTAAATGCAAGTGTTAAATATTTGAGTGATAACTGTTGTCAATATGTTAATAAAAATTGATCAGACATATTTGTTGTAAGACAGGCTGCTATCTAGTCTTATTTATACAGTTTTCAGTTACTGAATAAATTTTTGGTCATCTCTGCTTTTCGGCTAAGAACAAAAGGGCTCTTGTCCCTGTATTTTTTTTACAAAGCAAAGAATTATACTGAATAATGAAATCCAGACTAATGACAGAGTTCCCGTTTCTGTTCAGTATGGCTCCATCCGTAATCACTATAATCAAGTCAGCAGAGTCAATCATAACAGAATTAAAGGTTATAATACGGCTACACTGTGAATTGACAAACCTCTGGGGGAAGGATTGTAACTGAGCTAAAAGGCATAGTTATGTTCTGTGTACACTCCAAAAATACCTAACCGCACAGGTACTGTGACTGGCTGACATCTTTGCCAGCATTACACAGCAAACAAAGCTCCAACACGCCTCCTTTGAAACACAATGTTAGCAGTCAAATAGCACAAAATCCGACATACTGTAATAATGCCAGCAGAGAAAGACAGGGTAAATATATTCATCCTTGCTGTTACGCTCATTTTTGGAAATTATTTTCACAACAGGTTTACAAGATCTGCCAAGGCTCAGCATTTAACTTGTAGTTTTTCAAGCTGTGTTCTAGCTTGTGTTTTATAAACTACTTGAGGTACAACTCTTCTTTATTAAAGACACCCCCTCCACCCCAAAAATATCTTATTTTCAAGAAATGCAGGTACATGAGAAGCGTAATCATTTGTTTTAAGAAACATTTGAACATTTTTATAATGGCAGAACATCCAAGTAAGAAGCATGCACCTAAGTATAGGCTAGCATTTCTTAAAGCCTTTCTAATACAGTTTAAGCAGGGAATTTCACCTTTTCCCAATTTCTGGCTATTTCATGTAAGACGTACAATGAAAATAATATGATCACTCTAAAAGTAAGTGATAGACTGAAAAGTTACCTTGCCAAAAAGCAAAATTCACAGATTCGGCATGGCATGCAGAAATAGGTGGATGGTGACTGACCTAATAGCAAGACATGAAAGGGAAAGAAAAAGATGGGCATATTAACATTTGAACAGTCATTCTGATTTTTTTTCCCTCCATTTTTCATTCATATATGGCATTTACAATTTGAACATTTACTTTCCTTTTGTAGTTGTGTCCTGAAGGGGGAGTCAGTAAGATTATTAAGGACACCGCGTCCTAAGAAGCCTTGAAAGAAATGAGAAGCACTTATTTTAAAAGGCCTGTGAATTTTGAGTGAAAAATCTAACGATATATTGTGTACATTGTCTCTAAAGTGACAATGAAATTTACCTTTAGGCCTCCTTTGTATATTAACAGAGGCCAGACTTATGACCACACACAAAACCAAAGAGCCACATTATTCTGTACAGTAAATGTGCACAAAACCTTTGACTGTGACAGAGGAGACAGTGATCAGCATCTCTGAGGGGATCATGGGTGGAGAAATCAAGGCACGAAATCCTATCTAACAACCCCTACTACTGCAGCAGTGACACCTGAGGTGTTTCTAGTGCAGAACTCTAACCACATGCACTGCCTTTTATCAGCTTTGGTTAACAGCACATACATGAGTTGGGGCAACCACCGAAATAGCAAGGCAAGGACTGTGAATAAAGAAAGAAATACACAATGCAGACTATTAAAAGGGAACCATAAATAATAAAGTAACTTCACAAAGTGAAAGCAGCCACTCCTTGGTTGTAAATTCTCCCTTCTGGGTGGACACAACAAACAACTGACCAGGACCAACACTTTGATAAGTAATGCCTACTGTTCTTTCGACAGACAACTTTATTTTCAAGTCAAACTGCTATTTCCCACCATGAATTCAATTTCTTAATTACCTACATGGCTCAAATGCAGTTTTACTTTGTCTACTCATTTTGTAAATCTCTTACTGAGCATTTATTTCTGTAGTCATTCAGTTATTTATTGAATACCCCCTACCTGGTTAAAAAAAAAAAAAAAAAAGAGAGCAAAGTACTAATTACTCTCAGCTAAGCCCTAATCCACCAACAGTGACACTCTCTCTCACTTACTGCACTGAGATTAACCCCAAATGTCACTATAATTCATGGGTTAAACTTAGCTCTCATTTAAACTGTTATAATTCCAGAGTAAGGTCACGGAGCTAAGTGGAGTTATTCTAAACTCCCTCTAGTAATAGAACAGAATCTCTTATTTTATACATTTTGCCTATCTATTTCATGGATTACCTACTATCTGCACTAACAAGTTACCTAGGGTAAGCATCAAAATGCTTGCACAAACATGCAATAAGCAACAGCTCCTGATGCACAGACTCACAGAAT
>NW_010227075.1:0-201 GCF_000690775.1 Eurypyga helias
TATGAGCTTCCTTTTCTTTTTCCTCAGATTCTCCTCCTCTGCTGGAGGAGGAGAGGGGGATTTGTGAGAGCAGCTTCGTGGTATTTTGCTAGCCGGAGTTAAACCACGACACATCCTGATTTTTTTCTGAAGAGAAATGCCTTGGCACCCTTCCTTGCTTGTGTTTCCTAAGGGAACTATCTAATCGATGGCTTGAGCAGT
>NW_010227075.1:529-27571 GCF_000690775.1 Eurypyga helias
GTCCCTGTCCCTGGAAGGGGGGTGGAACTGGATGATCTTTAGGGTCCCTTCAACTTAAAACATTCTGTGATTCTATGATGATTCTATGATTAAGCATTAGAAAGAATTAAAAATGCAAGATACATATTTTAATGTCTTGATATTTGTAAAAAAAGTTTGCTATATCAGTAATGAAAATCTTACCAAATATAAAATTCATACTCTAAATATGGTTCATGATAGGATATATCTTGGTCCCTGATCCAGTTGTAGTTGATGCTCAGATAAGCAGCAGATATATCCTCATGAATGTTGTGCTTCCTTCCAAAAACCCTTTCTTATCCAAAAGGCATTTCAGAATGTCTTTTTACACACAAATAGTAAAATATAGATTCTACCAGAGCTCACTTTTTTTTGATATAGCAAAGGCCATTTGGGCAGGCTAAGTGACATCATACTACTGAGTGTAATAAATATCAGCTGCAAAGTGTGCTGACTTGTACTGACACTACAGTAAATAAAAGGCAGAAAATTTAGTGAACCTCATGGTGTATGAAAGGGGAAATCTTTAGAATGCAAAATTAGACCTTGTTACCTGGCAAGAAGACTCAGGGCTGGTAAGTTTTACTACTATCAAATAGGCCAGTTGTATGCTTGCAAATTTATTAGCTGATAAACGTTAATCTTCAGCAATCTTGTCTATTAAAGGTAGAAGTGGAAAAATGAAATATCATATTTCTGAAACCTTTGTGTCATGTTTAAAATCTTCTACAGAACAGAAATAAAAGGTTTAGTTAATCTCAAAACACTTTAACTTACATTTCTTTTACATCTGCTATTACTTCTTACTTATCAAAGGAATTGGATTTTCTTTGTGGAGGATTTAACCCATGATAAAAGCAAAGAACACTTATGGAAACTATTTTTGATTTATCATCTAGGAAGCCTCCTAGATCAGTCATCCTCTGGACAAAACACCGTATATAAGATACCACTGCTATGATTCTGCCTCCCTCCATTACCAAAGCAGGATGATTTAGCTTAAGACATTATGCCTTGGAAATATTAAGACTTTAATTAGAAACCATCAAGTCAACCAGTCCAAACATTTAGTTTACATGCATATTCTCTATTTGCAAACTCATAAGTATTTGTTAGTTGAAAGAAAAACAAAACTAATATTTTAAGCCTTTTTTTCTGAACATAATAGTAAATCAAACATGAGTTCTGAGCAGTGGAAAAACCCTTAAACAAACAGTTAAATTAAATGAAGCTGCTGTAATATTAAAGGAAATAATTCAACAGGACATTCAAGAAAATAATTTACTCCCAAACATAAGGTAAGATTTGAGTTGCTGACTGGTTGGGCTAGCCATTTGAGCTGTTTCTTTGGTAAGCATATTTGCAAATAGCAATCTGAAATACAATTTGTTTCATGGTATTTGCTCACAACTCACTTTTTCATTTGAACATTCTGTTAGGAAACTTAATTATTAGAATAGTCACAGAAGTTAACTTTAAGGAAGACAAAGTACATGTTTATGGTCTGTAATTATTTAAATAGGACTTGTTTTGAAGCACTGTTTCATCTTGCAGACAAAAGCCTGATGTCATTGAAGGTGGAAGTGCAGAATGAAAATAAAAGGCAGTTTTTGTCAGCGAGGACAATTAACTATGGCAACAGTTTTCCAAGGGATACAATAAATTTTTTCATCACTTGGAATCTTTAAATCAAAATGGGTGAGTTTCCAAAAGATATTCTGTTATGCCTCTGTGGGTTATTGTTTGCTACAGGAAAACTGGATGAAATCTCTGATCTTTTTCGTGCAAGAAGTCAGACAACATGATTATAATGGCACCTTCAAAATGCATTAGTGTATAATTCAGCCTTCTAAAATCTGAACTAATATTATAACAGGTTTTGGGCTTTTTTTTTTTTTAATTTGCAGTGTATTCTGGTCTGAAAGTGAATGTCATGTTTGTGACATTAATAGAGGAGACATTCAAACACCATCATTTTCTTTGCTATAATCACTCAGACACCAAACAGGAAGAGGTTTCCACCTTCTGCCTTCTTGCTGTATCATCCACAGGTAATTTCTAAATAACAGTGACTGGCTATGCTAAAGTTTGTCCTTGTAACAAAAAGGAGACAGCTGAGGAAACGGGGGCGGGGGGAATCCTGCACACACTATGGCAGTTTAGGGATCTGTCTGTGTCAAATTATCATTTCTGTTTTGTCTTGTGTTTGTAACCTTCATTTCGAATTAGAGCACTCATTCTGAAGCAGCATCTTGACACCTAGAGAGGGAACGGTAATAGTCTATGACACAGCAATCAACACCTTTCAGAACTGAGTGGCTCTTCCTCACTAGAGCAAGGATATTCAAATCGGTAGAGCCATTAACTTTGAATAACTATGGAGGCAATGTGGTGGAAGCGGGGTGGGGTGCAGATGGGACAACAACAACAACGACGACAAAGGTTTAGAGCTGAAACCTTTTCCTGCTCAGTTCCAACTCTTAGAATATTAAAAAAAAAAATCTTCCCTGAGCAAAACAGGACAGCTAGCAGCAGAGACAAGTAACACCAGGCAAAGCACCACAAGGGATTTACTTGATCTAACTCAGATGTAGATCAATCTTAGGATGTCCCAAGTGCAGCAAAATCTAGTCCTATAGACCACGAATCAAGAAAACTGTTCTGCATGCAACCAGTGTTAATGCAAATATCCCTGTTAAAAAAGATAAGAAGAGTTGTTGAGGGAATGTTTCTTTTTTCTACATATTCTCTCATTAATTTTGCTGCTTCGGTAATAGGAATAAGGGTTTTTTTTTCCTTCTTATAGTTGTTACAGGGAAGCAGATCATCAGAACATATTACAGCTCAGTGCTGGGGAGAAAGGAAGATGTACAACTAAAAATGGCCAACCACTCTGTAACATTCTGTCATCTGACTGTTGATATAACTGGAAAACACCATCCTAATTATGACTGGAGCTTTACATAGTCAAAAATACATTTGCTTGCACTAGCTCACATGTACATTTCTGTACTACCCATACTTTCTAAAAAATATTATTACGTATGTAATACAGTTATTCTAAAGAAACAAGCAATATATTGTATAATTAAAGCTAATTTTAAGTCAAGTAACCTATGGCATTTGTTTATTAACTCTGTCAATTACATTTATTAATTGGGAATTTAGCATGTGATGTATCGCAAAATGGTTGCAATGATCATTTTTGAATCCTGAATACATAACTCAAAAACAGATGGTGACTGTTGAAAACCATATATAAATAAAATGTAAAACAACTTATTAATTAGAAAACATTCCCACATAAATTCTTTTGCCAATATGCCAGCAAAGTTGCCATCTATAGGCTTATTTAAAATGAGTTTTCTTGTGTGATCTAGCATTGTGAAATACTAAGAATTACTGCTGACTTTTATTTTCAGCTGAAGAAACTGCAATAAAGACATCAAAGTCCATGAAAATCTCTTCTTAGTTGTACTACAAAAAATAATTATTTAGGGACTGTGCAGCTAGATGATATGAAAAACCAAATTATATAATTGTTGCATGAATGCATAGGTTCTGAAACAACACTTTCTCTAGAACAGGAAAGACCACAATATAGCAGGATTACGAGCAATTGGTAAATTAGTCCACTTACATTTAGAAAATATATTTTATTTTTCACAAGGAAAGTATATAACAAAAATACTGGTGTGATTGGAATAAAACACCCTCGATTGTTACACTAAGTCAGACTGTCTTTCAATGATGTTATGAAATCACTGGTTTTCAACTTTCTCCTTTTGCATTAAATCTCTCGATGATGCACGTCAGTGAAATCAACAGTTTTGCTGGGGATATACAGAGGTCATTGCCCTTTAAAACTTCATTTACAAACTGTTATGTCCCTCAAATTTCTTAGCAGTATTTCCACCAACACCTGACTATACACAAGGGGCTTTTTTCTGGATAAAGAACAAGAAGAGAAATTCCCTTCCTTGGATTAAAAGTCCCTACTGAGGAATCGGTACATTCAGTCGGCTTGACCAATTAGCCATTACAGACTTAACTATTTCCTTTTTAAAAAATTACAAATTCTTTAGTTCTGCAAGTCCAATGAACAAGTATACCAAAGAATATCAATATAAAAAAAAAATATGAAAAGTAAGAAGACCATTTTAGGATCATATGCTTCCAGCTCAGTCAGTGCCTGCCTTAACTTTTTCTACTGTTGAAAATGAAGATGACAGGGAACATGGATGGTGGCCGATATTTGTTCTGAAAATTAACTATCATCATATATTTATCACACCACAAGACCTGTTTAGTATAAACAGATGGACTAAATTATTTCTAAACAGTTCCTGAATTACTGGACATCTAATCAGTTCAGTATCGTAAGGGGCATGACTCGCATTTTTGGGTATGATATCTATATTTCAGCACCACATATCAAAGAATATTTATTCCAGCCATTAGTCCTTCTCTTTAACATATACTCATGTAAGCATACCAGTGGCATCATTCTGATGTTATCTAATGTGGAAAAAAAGTCTCTTACTGTTAATACCACAGTATTGATAAGAGGCTGATATTGACTGGATCAAGCTTTTGCAGCATGCTGTAGGTTTTTACAGAAAAAGGTCATGTATGCTCTCATGAATTAACAAGCTCCTCCCACTGTGTTTGGTGAAGAGAACAGGATCATTTCCCTCTTAGATTTTTGAAACAACTGTACATGAAATTACAAGTCTGATACTTTTAGAAAAAAACTGACTAGTATGATTACGTTCGATAGAAAATGGGAAAAGGAAGGCTTTATGAACTTTTCAAAGGAAAAACTGAAAATTTAGAAATAAATTATAAGCAGGTTAAAAAGCAACATGGATTTACCAAATATATATTCTGACAGGATAACCTAAAAAGTAACTGTCATGGTTTAGGCCCAGTCAGCAACAAAAGACTACGTGGCTGCTCACTCACTCTTCCCCCAGTGAGATGGTGAGGAGAAAATACAAGGAAAGGGTCGTGGGTCGAGACAAGGACAGGGAGGGGTCAGTCACCTGTTATAGTCATGGGGAAAAAACTTGACCTGGGGAAGAAAAATCAATTTAATTAGTTACCACTCCAATCAGAGTAGGACAATGAGAGACAAAACAAAACAGATGTTAAAAAACTTCCTCCCACCCCTCCCTTCTTCCCGGGCTCAGCTTTGCTCCCCATTTCTCTACCTCCTCCACTCCAGCAGTGCAGGGGGACAGGGAATAGGGTTTGTGGTCCATCCATCGCTTGTTGTCTCTGCTGCTCCTTCCTCTTCGTGGGGAGAGATCCTCACACTCTTCCCCTACTCCAGCATGGGAACCCTCCCACGGGACACAGTCCTCTATCCTTCTCCAATGTGAGTCCTTCCCATGGGCTGCAGTTCTTCAAGAACTGCTGCAGTATGGGTCCCTCCCATGATGTGAGGTCCTTCAGGAGTAGCTTGCTTCAGCACAGGCTGCCGACAGCATCACGGGCTTCTTCGGGCACAGGTGCCTGCTGCAGCGTGGGGTCTTGCCTGGGTTATAGGCGGGTCTCTGCTCCCCTGGTGACCCTCCATGGCTGCAGGGGCACAGCCTGCCCTCTCAACAGGGGCTGGGGGAGAACCTCTGCTCCGGACCACCTCCTCCCGCCTTTCTGCACTGACCTCGCTGCCTGTCTCGTGGTCTCTCATATCCCGCTCCTCTCTCTTTCTACTCCTCTCTCCCGTTTCCACTTCTGCTGCTGTCTTCTTTGTTTCCCCCTCTTAAATATGTTAATCACAGAGGTGCCAGTTGGCTTGGCCGCAGTCAGAAGTGGGTCCGATATGGAGATGGAGGGAGCCTCTAGCAGCTTCTCACAGGAGCCCCCTTGCCATGGCCCTTCCCCCAGTACCAAACCACTCACCACACAAACCCCACAGAGTAACCTACCTGCTAGACAAAAGAAATGCAGTAGATCTCATCTTCATTTAAACATACCAAATAATGATAATAATGATATAAAGATCATTATGGAAGTGAAAGGCCTGTCTTGTGAGAGCAGTCTTCTGAGTATAGCCTTTGAGGCTGAGAGGAAATACGGTTGCTGTCTTCAAATACATCAGTGTGTGCACATCAATGAAGAGAACCGTTTAAAGATACAATGAATGTCAAGAACAAGTTTGAATCCAAAATTTGAGTAGAAAACAGAATAAGGCTTCCAGCTGTCAGAAGAGCAAAGACCTGGGACCATCTTCCAATAGGAGAATATGGGAGAGTAACTTACCAGGGAAGTTCATTACACTTCTGAAGGGAGTTAGAAAATTTATTCCCTGAAGGAGCAAAAGCCTCTACCTGGGGACTTAAGGGATTTCCAAGTTCACTTGCTGAACAGAAAAGGGAAAGAAGAATAAATCCTCCTAAAATTGGGAGCCATACTTTTAAACATCTCAAATAATTTTGAAATATATTTAGAATTATTCCTTCATACATACAGACTTCACCTTTTCTGGATAATTCTACTTAGAATTCAAAGTTCTTCTTCCTATCTATTATTCCCCTCAAAAAACATACATCATAAGTATCTGAAAGAGCTGACATTTAACAGAAAAACATCTCTCTGCTAGTACCAACACGTGTATGAGTAGGAAAAAAAAAGAACTTCAGTTGGTCACAGCTGTGGTGAATGCAGAAATTGAATGTTGCCATAATAGTTTCTCTTCATTATTTGTACTGCTTGCCCTTTAGCTTTAGCTGACTTGCTTTTTACTCTATAATAAAGGCACAAAACATTGTTCAAAGTTAACCAGTAGGTCATTGTAAAAGGTGTGATTGTTTGGCGTTAGAGCATGAGTAAAATTCATGTGTTATGGACAGTATGTTTCCTGAGCTGCTGAATGCCATTTCTGAGGGAGATGTGGAGGCTGACAGTAGTAGCACCTGATTTCATGTGTGGGTAGTAAGAGATACTCCTTAATGTGGTATCCCTTTCCTGCTGGAATTTGCAATGGATGAGTGTAATACTTGATCTCAACAGAATTTCAGCTGAAAGGATTTTTTTGTGGTCTTACAGTTGTGACTGTGATATATGAAAGATATGCAGTGTGGGCTTCACTTGACATGCCATTAATATTGTTATTATTTGTACTGTAATTTTGCCTTAAGCCTTGCCCCACTGCCCCAAATAAGACCAGATTACAATAGGCACTATATAGACATATAGCTTAATGGACCTCAAACAAAAGGGAGTCAGTTGAGTAGAGGAAAACAAGAACCAAAACAAAAGAAAAGATATTTTTAAAAGTTCCCTCATTGGCTCATTTTTCTTACTCCTAGTGATTAGCTTTTCCACAGAACCTTACAAATTTCATTGTCTTTATTAGTTTTAAGAAGTTTGGCATCTATTCAAATAGTCTTCTCTTTGGTTACTATTGTCGTCATCAATCTAGGTTTTTCACTTAGCTTCTCTGTTTGTTACCTAATAGCCAAGAGAAGAGGAAAAATAATTTCTTGTCTATGATGACAATAACAGATAACACCTCAACCATAATGAATTGGATAAGCAGCCAAATAATACATCCCTATTCAAATTTTCCTAAATACCACTAAAGATTTTATTTAAAGAGCGTCAAGCCTATTTCTCCTTTAGCCTATTTCTCCTTTAGAAAGACTTTAGCAAAGACTTTAGCAAAGTCTTTCTAAAGACAGCATTCCATGTCCTGGTAAATTTTTGTTTGAAAGTATGTATGTATTTATGAAAATATCTTTCAAAAACTGCTTGACCAAAATGGCATGCTAGTAGGTTTAGGATTCACTTCACACATTCTGAAGCTATAACATTCTGACATATTAGTTCAGCTGGGTTCTGAATGGTTCACCAGTCTTCATTTTCCAGCGACTCGATGTTTATGGCATGTGCTCAATTGTTTTAAGGCATGACTAAAAAGTGTAAAACTGCTCTATGAAATCACTAGTCCAGAAAAAATTCTCTGCTCTGTTGAATTCAATAAGCAGTATGTATATTCACTTTCTTTGTCTATTACTTTTTATAAAACCTTTTGAGTGTTTCAGAATTGTAGGGTTGGAAGAAGTACATATTCAGAAATACCAATTTTCTGTATGGAAACTTTATAGTGCAGAAAAGACTTTTTTTTTTTTTTAATGTGAAAATGTGGATCTCTACAATAATTACAGCTTTGCAAAGCAGACCACAAAATTGTACTTACTTCCTCAAGACCACTGAGAGCAGGAGAAAGAAGGGGAAAACACACCCTGTCTCTGTGTTCAGCATCCCGCAGTAGGGAAAACAAAAACTAAACAGACCAATGTAATTTGGAGTTTTGAAGACAACAGGGCATTAAAAGTCCATTTTCCTAGAATAGCAATACAAAAATATCTTTTCTTCAAGGTCTTCTTCAATCTGTACATCACAAAAGCACATTGAAATAAATCTTTGAAATAACATTTCCCCTTTGGATGTTAACAGCTGTTTTTCTTAATGATGAGAGAGGCAAAAAAACTTTAAGAATACTGCCAGATGTTTTTGGCCATTTTAAACTAATTATATTGACTGTATCCTGTTTAATTGATTAATTGTATCTATTAGAATTCTCTTGTCTAGCATTCTGTGTTTGCTGAAGTTTTCTGTAGTGGCAGTGGGTTTCCCTGATCATTTAAGTTTCTTTTAAAATGAGATCAAGTGAGATACATCTAATTCCTTATTTTGAACTCAGCTCTCCCTGATTGTGAGGGAGACATAATAATTTAAACAAAAAATTTGTATGAGTTGTGGGCTTTGCCTAAAAAACCTACCTTTCTATTGCATTAAAAGTGGAAAAATAGGTTGTCTTCCTCATGATAGGTTAAAAACAAATTGAAGACAAATGTATTTTCAGTATAGGCATAAAGTATAATGTCTAGTTTTACAGAGCTCTGCTAAGCAGGTATGCAGGCATCACTTGAAATGGTGTCTAATATTCCACAGATGGCAATTACTTTCAGAGGAATGGCTAGGGACTTAATTAAAAGGCTGAGAGTTAGCAAACTAAAATGCTGGAGAAGCACATGAAAAATCTATACATCATGCAAGGGACTCTATAGAATATGTAGGAAGCTAAAAGTGTCTCTAATTTTTCCCTCCATATCTTCACAAAAGGTTTACTGTAAAATCAAGGTTACTTACTTTTAAAATTATATTTTAGCTATCTGAACCTACTACACAACGAGTCAAAATATATTTGACTTCACAATATTGATTTTACATGAGAGCACATCAGTTAGTGAAATGCAAAAACCAATAAAGCATCACCCCTGGCTGGGATAGATATCTCTAGACACAATTTATTTTTACATTTAAACCAATTATTGGGCTTGTTGCATTTAAAAATGGCCACCATATATCCTTACAAGGACTTTTTTATTCAATCAAATCAATTGCATTGATCTCCATATTCCATATTAAACACCAATCTTAAATTAAAACTGACACATTTTGAAGGCCATAATACAAGTTTCTCAGCAGAAATAAATTCTACAAGGCTTTCTTTGTGTGTTTTTATGCCCAAACATGAATACAAATATTGATTACATTTAACGCACAATTTATAAGCTATTTCAATGCTTATTTCTTCCTAAAATGTCTTCAATAATAATACAAATTTATAGAAACAGAATGCTCCTTGAATTCCCTTCTGTTGCACTGGAATATGACAATGGCTTTCATTAATAATGAAATTACAGAATAAAACATCCTTATCCATAATAGTTGATGAAGAACCTACAACTGAAAGGATCTACAACTAAATGCAGATATAAGGATAAAATTTATTTCCTTGGTGCACATTATTTAAAAAGCTTTACATCTACCATGAGGCTGGCCAAGTTGTTTCCATTCCCAAGCGGTATCTACGAAGAGGCAACACGGCTGTAATCTTAGAGGGGCCATTCACGTGGACAAAGCTATTATGTGTGGAAGTGTAGGACTGATGGTAAGTATTCTCTTGATAAAAGTCTTGGTCTACTGCAGATGGTGGCAAAGCTCCAATTTTGTGCAAAGAGGCCAATCACTATTTATCCAACTGCCTTTACCCCTTACTGCATCACTGCTCTATGCCTGACAGAAAAACAACCGTGCCACTTGGAAGACACTTCTCACTTCTCTCTGGCTCATCGGTTTCCCGGCTTTTAAAGCTCTACTGACATTGTTTGTACTTGGTAACTTCTCTCTCCCAATAGTTTTCAATTAGCTTTAGAAGCATTATTCAACTCTCCAAAGCTTTCCAGAGTTTACACAGAGTTTGCACAAAGGTGGTCTGGAAGAATCCAGACCTTAGAAATATTATTAAACAGTCAAAGTGTTCACCATCCTGTTAACACTTCTCTATCTCTTCATATTGCTGTGTTCATATCTTGCAGTCAAATGAACAGCATAAGAACCAAGGAGGGAATTTGTCAAATACTCCAAATAGCTGCACATCACTACAGATTATGACTGCTTGGATTTAGGGAACATTTTTTTGGCTGAGGAAATATTCCAATGGGATAGATTAATCTATGTAAACCACACAGCTCAGCTGAAACTGCTGTTCAGCATTCTAAATTGCCACCTTCGTCTTCTTTCAGCACAAAAATGTGCATTTCTTCCTATAATAAAGATATTTTATAATAGCAATAAGGCAACTCCAGGGTGTGCGGTTATCACGAGATAATCATACCCTGGAGGGATTGCAGATACTTGGCTGTGCCTCATAACACCCCATGTGTGTGTTTATCTCATGATAACCCTACTCTCTTTTGTATCTTATTGCCTAATTATCCTCTGCTAATGCAAAATACTAATTTTTTTGTCTGAAACAATATGTGCAAGAATGCATTGCTAACAATCACTGGAGGACATTGACAAACAATGCTGTCACTAGTTTGTACTCTCTTCCAGTCAGAAATTTACATAAAGAACCAACTTTGGATATTTTTTCTAAGCCAGTTCAAATCCTTTTAGGCAACACCAACTAAAATACTGGAAGCAGGTCAACTAAATATCTATAAAAATTCCATGTGTAGTCTTATAATTATTTATATGGTTTTACTTAAATAAAATACCAAACTTCTTTCTCCTGTATTTCCATTTCTTTATATTTCTAATGCTAATAGACAGAATGTAGTTTGCTGAGTGTTGTTTATGGACCCTGAAGTACTCCATTTATATATCAGGACTATCCATTTGATATTTATTTGAGGATATCAAATTTTTTTTATGTGCATATGAGAATAGCTACATTTCAGATAACATTAGGAGATAACTCAGTGAGAGTAAAGACTCTGGCCCTCAATTAAACTGATAGAAACTTTGTTCATTGCATCATGAACAAAAATGCATCATGAACATTCATCATTGCATCATGCAACGAATGTAAGTTGTAAAACTTGTGTTCCACTGATGTTGAAGTTTGAGATATGAAATACTTACAAATAATATCCATTAACTCCTCAGTTAAATATATGCCATAAAAATCACAACCAAACACAATCCATTCAAAATAAGCAAACTAAAAATTAGTCTAAATTTTTATCTGATAGGCTTATTCTGTAATTTAGATTAGGAACATGAGAAAACATTTTGAAAGCTGACTAACACATAGAAACATAGAATCATAGAATGGTTTGGGTTGGAAGGGACCCAAATGGTATGTGTAAGAATTGTCTTTTCTTCTTTTAATAAAACAGTATACATTGAAAATTTGTTGCTGGTCAGATGATAATCTGATATATTAAGATCACATCAAACTGCATCCAATATAGTGGAGAAGATGTTAACAAAATACATAAATTCTGGGATTAACCTATCATTAAGTTATACAGATTTCATCATCCTACATTACTGAATGTTTATTATGCATATTTTATTCACATATCAGAACACAATAAGATTTAACAAATTGAAAAGGGGCTTTTTCCATGGGTAATATTAACAGAATTAGGAAAGAAATTTATGGACTATCCAGTTCTGACAATTAATTACAAGACAATTTTTTTTGTAAACAAATATAAGAGGTGATAAATATATTTAGTGCAATGCTAAATGTATGATAAAAAAATGTAAACCTGGGAATTAAAAATGTCAGGTTTTCTATATCTATATTACATATGTGTGTGTGGTTTTGTTTTACATCTATGTATGTGCACATAAATACTTGGTCTTATTTTGTATTTTATAAGATATCATTTTTTCCCATACTGCATACATTAAACAAAATTCTACTTTTAATAGCACCACCTGAGTAGATCTGCAGGCTTTGGCCTCTTATTTCCTTTGTTGTGAAATGAAATGTTAATGAAATCAAGACTTTTCCTCTTAGAATATCTATTTATACATGCTGTTTCTATGTAAAATGCTTTCATGTTCCATGTCCTCCCACTCAACCAGCTCTTCTGAAAAGCAAGCATGTTTATCTCTCTTAACATTGCTTACAGATCTCATTTCTCAATCCTTTGATTATTTTAGATGGCCTTCTCTGAATTCTAGTTTCATGGTGCCAGTGGAAGGGAATTGCCTTAATACAGTTCTCCTCAGAAGTTGCTAGCTGTGCTGCTGTCTTGCCTGTGGCAAAAAACAGCGCTTGACTCTACATTCTTGGAAAAAGAATCAAGGGGCATATTCCCAATCAACATATACCAAAAGAATTATAAAAAACACCATCAATACGGGATGATGCTGATATGCAAAAACCACACCAATCACAGCAGCTGCTGACTTAGAACAAAGATCTGAGCTCACAGTTCTTATCTTAATAGAAAAAGACATATAAAATTGTGCAAGGCAGGAAAAGGCTCAGAGAGAAAGCTACATGCACTAAAATACGCAGTATTTTTTCCTACAGTTACCACAATACACATATCTTGATGGAAAAAATAAAGACAAATCCTTGAACTGATGTGAATGTGGTGCTCTGAAGATGTCACAATTCTATTCCATTGGCACCATCAAATGAGAATTCAGAGAAAGCCATCTAAAATAATCAAAGGATGGAGAAATGAGATCTGGAAATAAAAGGCCAAAGCCTGCAGATCTACTCAGGTGGTGCTATTGATATGTCATCTGACATTTAAATGTGACTAAATAAAAGTATTCCACCAAGTTCCAGACAAAAAGTTTTTGTCTGGATAAACATTAAAACATTATGCCCGGATAAATATTAAGACATTATATCCAGATAAACATTAAAGTTTATCATGTATATTATTCAAATTTATCTGGGGTAAGAAATATTTTACTTCAAAAAACATTGTCATGCATGTGTAGTTCTTCCGTAATTTTATCTCAACATCAACAAAGTTCTAACATGACTATTCCTCACCTAAGCTTTTTGAGAGGTCATAGCATAGAATCATGATATAGTAAAGTCACTTAAAATAATTTGTAATGGAGAATTCCTGTTTTGACACATGCCATTTTCTATGGTATTTTTAATTCAGTAGAGTAATAGATATATTAAGGGTAATGCTGTATATTATTTTTCTGTGATCAAACAATTCTTTATTGCTTTATGCTGGATCAAATTAAAGACTAAATAATATTTCATATTAAAAGCTGAAACAGAGCATATTGGATTCTGGCTCTGGCCCTTCACTCATTTGTGAATTATGCGTTAAAAAGCTATTGAACTAAAACCAAAATAAACATTATTAGGTAAAAGTGTATGTTTGCTTTCCATAAGTTTAGACAGCTAAAAGATCTTATAGTTCTTTGTTAAGTGCACCCTAACTATGAGCATTTGAATGAAAACAACTGTTGTGTTTTATGCTGACTTCACTGTTGCTGATACGCACAAAGGCCCCTGGGTCAGTTGAGCCAGCACTCTGGCTAGTGTCGTAAGTGAATTTAAGAATAGAGGTAGGCAAGACTTTACCCAGGATGCAGACAGAAACAGTTCCATTTTGAGCGGGAGGTGTTCTGGATGACCTCCAGAGATCCCATCACATGCTCATTTCCATACTCTCTAAAGAGAGCTGCAGTCACTGTTAAGAATTTTCAGGTTACAGAAGGCTGAATCTAGAAAACCTAGTAAATTTAATTGACTCAAGATGGTGTGGATTTTGGACAGAAATTTGGGACTTTTGAATCTGTGTTCCAGAGCAGAAGGAAACTGTTTCTTTCTTGTTTTTACAAAAGAAAACCCTGCTAATATGTAGTCTTCCTTTGGGACTTTACACATGCTTTTAAAATGTCCTTATATATTTTTAGATATTTTACAGTAATTAATATTTTGCTATTCTAAGTTGTTTGCATTTTTCAGCTAACAATTAAACATTTTTCTCACTTCCATTTATTATTAAAAGTCATGAACTTTTTGCCATAGAAAATCTTTATGGGTTCTTTATTAAATTCTGTGGGGTTTGTTTCTTCTGGACATTTGTGTTTGGAATCCTAGCATATTGGTTCAATTTTTTTGTTATTCAAAATCTCTATTCATTGAAAAGTGAAGCCAGGAAATTATAGAAGTTCAGCTCTTTCAAGCTTTAAACAAGACTAAAGAAAATTAGCTGTCTTCAGGGAGAGATGTGAAATTGTCAAGGGAATAAGATCCATCTTATAACAATTTAAACTGATAGGATTTGCATGCCTCGTGAGGGTTTACTCTCTTCCTGACTACTGATAAATTCCATTCATAGCTGCAGTTCATGTTCCACATTTACACTGGTCAAGCAGTGTGGATGATCAAGTTCTCATTTTTAAAAGTCAAAGAAAATTCTGATTACTGTCTAAATCTGATGTAAACAGCTGCAGAAAGGAAGTCAAAGGTTCTGGTCTTATGTGATGAAGACCTAAAAAAGCATTCAACTGTATGCAAATAATATAATAAATGTTATATTTGAAGACTAGCATTTCTAGTCATCATCAAGTAATCTGTGTGCATAAATGCCCTGTAGAAATGAAAATTGAATTAAATTCTAGCCAAGATTTCCTCTGTGAATATGATTTTAAACTAGGATCTCTTTAAGTGCAGGCAATTAGAATGTCTTTGCACCCTATAAACTTAAAAATATCCTTCTAAAATGCTGAAATCATGTGCCTCTGTGGGGATACTGACAAAACCTATAGACCCAAAAGCTTCAGTGCCACAGAACTCAAATACACTTTTGGATGCCATCAGTGAGTGAACCTTAAAACAAATTGTTTGTCCTCCTGTAAAATCTCAAGCACATTCCAGATACATTTAGAAAGTTACTGTTATACTAACAACACATTTGTGCTATAGCCACACTATTTCAGTCTAAAAATATTGACAGTAAGCATCTGCTATGAATATTACCAGAAAATTATTCAATGAAAGTAATAGCAATGGCTTAAGGATAAGTTTTTAATACCTCCTTTTCAAGGTGAAAAATGGATTTTGAAATATCTGAGTTTTTCATCTTTAAATGAAGCATTTGTCAGCATTGTTAATAAAAGACTATTTTAAAAGACTAAGACATCTTTATTAAGGTCCTTCAAAATATGAAACTCTAAATTTCAACTCAGCTGAACACTGATACGTATTTAGCAGCTTACAAAAATAAAGGCAAAAAGAAAGGTAAGCTTATATAAAACTCACTCAGATTTGCCAAGGATGGCATTTCAGTTTGACTTCAAGAACAAATTCTCCCCTCAGTGTTGGAACACCAATACTTTGGGTTTTATTCCTGAAGGGAAAAAAAAACCAACAAAAAAAAAAAACCCAAAAACCCCAACAAACAAAAAAAAACCCCAAGCAAAAAAACCCCCAAAAAACCTCAGACTGCTAAGTAAATACTAATAAATTAAGACTAAATTAAGGCAAAGGAACTAGCTTTAAGAAATTCCATTCTGTACTGCAAGTAGAAAATACCAACTCTAGGTAGAAGTTGGTATTTTCTACTTGTGTGGCTCCCAATTCTGCCAGTATCCTAAATATTCAGGATCTTGATTTATTCTCTTATTAATATTCGTTATGAATGCTTCCAGTCACATTTTCATCCTACATTGCTATTAGAATCAACCCAGAGACTGGATAAATTTTTCAATAGAGTTGCATACACATGGTACACAAATGCCCACATTTGTGTTCCTACTCATGCTTCAAAATGCAGACTTGCTTACCTCCAGGGATTGCCAGAGAGCTTCGATTCTCGTGAATGCATGATTTTCTCAGTGGATATCCTGAAAACATCAGAGTTCATAGAAACCACAGGGCTGCTGTGATTCCTTGAAGAGATGCAGCAGAACCACATTCCTTTGAGTGAAAATAAACTCCTGGTGAGACAAATATGGTCTCAGAATAACAAAACTATCACTGCAGTAAAAAAAAAAAAACAAAACAAACCAAAACTAAAACCACTTCATCAGAGGTTTCTGAAAGTTATGTTAGACATTGATTTTCACATTACTTGAGAGAAAAGAAATACAATTTATTCTGCACAACACTGCCGTTTATAAGTTTTTCATAAATAAATGAGCAGTCAAAGAGAAACATGCATGGTATTGCTGCTCATCTGCTCTTTACTCCACTGGCCTTTGCTGACCAGAGTGAAATCGGGTGCTCGGATAAAAAGACAGAATAAGAAGGTCTACAGAGAGAGTGTGGGTGGGGGAACCAACATAACAGAAGGGAATGTCCAAATTAAACTTTATATTTAGAGAAAAATATTTAAAAATATTTTTCAATATATAGACCTTTAAGGCCTAGGATTCACTGGGCTGACAACACTAGAGAAATAGCCCTAAAATAGTATGCTGAATTCTTTCTGTAGTATTCAGTGTCTGGAATGACTTTCTAAACATTAAAAAGGTTTCACTTCAGCATCTAAACACAACATCCTTTCCTTCCCTTGAACGAATACACCAGATCTCAAAACTTAAACTGGGCATCAGTAAAGGTGGTTGGGCTTCCCAGTCTAAGACTGTTGTTGAGTCCTTTCCTTCAAAAATGTTCTTGTTTTTGCTTCTTATTACGTTACATTAAGAAACAGATCTTACCATTTCACAATTTGCATTTAAAGGCTTCATCTGATTTTGCACACTAAAAAGTAGTTCCTCCTTTTTTATCTAGCAATTGTTCATGTATGATTTCAGATAACATGGCTGAGAGATCTGTGTAAAAATCTGTGTGATAGTCACACCTCCCTGGACACACGGTTGCAGTTATTTTCTGCATAGAAGTCTTCAAAATGGGATGTGCTTTCTGGGTAAAGTGAGATTTAAGACATTTCTATGTCAGAAAAAAAATATTGAAAAGAAAATCACCTTCTCTCGAGCATGCAAAGCAATTTACACCTTTGATTTCTGTGATTTCAAGTCTTTAACATGAGTTTTTCAGAGGAATTTAGTAGATTAAAACCTAAGCGGGTATCCGAGATCACTAGGCATCGGAAAAAAATGCGAGGAGTGTTCTACTCCCAGAGGAAAACCTTGTTTAAGTGATGAAATCCTTGCAGTGAAAATCTTGGAAACCTTGGTGAGTGGAATCTCTCATTGTCAGAACTTTCAATAAAAGAGCAGCTGCAGATACTGCAAGCATTAAATAAAAATTACCAACAAGCTGTCTTACCTGTGTGCACTCAACAGAAAGGAAGGGCAAACATGAGCAGGTAGTGCTTGTACATCAGTCAAAACTCTGACAGCTACCATGTAACATCTGACAACACTGACATGTGCTGTACTCCCTAAGATATTCCTCTAACTGAACCATAAAAAGACAAATAAATTAGTAATAGTATCTCACCTGTCAATGTCCTTTCTTGAAGACTTCTCACGCTGTTGATTAGCATTGTTTGAAGTGATTCATCAATACATTCACTTTCTGAGAAAAAAAAAAAGGATACTGAATTATGTTATTACTTTTAAAAAACAGCAAAATAAGGGGTATCTGATTCCTCATGATCACTTATTCATTTTCAGGAAAAGGACAGACAAAAATCAGCATAATGCTTCCCTACCAGTCAAACATTACAGATCAGCTTTTGTCTCCATTCTGCCATGTTGTAGGCGAAGCTCTCTTAACCAAACTAGTGTTCCTATATAAGAAATAAATCAGATGTTCAGTCATTACCTCTCAGATTATGTCCATATATCTGCTACACAGTAAGCCAGGATAGCATTTTTCTGTAATAGTTTGCTTTTTTAGAAATTTACATGTCAGTGAATTTTTTTCTTAGTCTATCTTTCTGCATCTTGAGGCATAATTGTTATAAAAAAGAAAGTGACTGACAGGGCCCTGAGTG
This sequence comes from Eurypyga helias, assembly GCF_000690775.1. Classification (NCBI taxonomy): domain Eukaryota; kingdom Metazoa; phylum Chordata; class Aves; order Eurypygiformes; family Eurypygidae; genus Eurypyga; species Eurypyga helias. The sequence continues at coordinate 18,766 of NW_010227075.1, forward strand.
CACTAATGAGCATTAATGGTCCTGACAAGCCTTACCCAGAGCCTCCACCCACTGCCCTGCCCATAGGCTCCATCTGAGCTCAGGCATGGGCCATGACAATCAGGAAATCTGTGCAAATAAGAAGTGTATTTGCACAAGTCTTTAAACCGTACTTGACATTTAAATTTGATGGGAACTGTAACTAAATAACATGTGTTAGGGTTTTCAATTGCATTCAAGTCAAAGTTTGTCTTTAGAAAAACAATAAGAAAGAGGGCCTGAATGCATTGGTGTTTTCTGAGGGTGTCTGTAAACAGCAAGATGCAGCCTTTCATACGGACTGTGGTACTAAATATATGGTTTATGGGTTGACAGTTATCCATGGAAATTAGGTTGTGCAGTCTTGGCTTTCAGCATGTAATACAGGGATTGTGTCCTGGAATCACCATAAAACATATTATGCATACACGGTTTACAGACATCTAGTTCTTACCTACGTTTTATATCCGTATACTATGCAATGGCTCCAGGCCAACAGAAACCAGTGTGAATCTAAACCATTGTCAAAGACATAGTGTCTACATTTCCTTCTTCTACTTGACACCAAACAAAGGCAATTCCCCCCCCCCCCCCCTTTTTTTAATAATGATCCAAGTTCTCCAAAATATATTTGTATGGCATTTCAGTTCTTTTGTTTCCATCATATATTCAGTCTTTTCTATGTATCATCCTGCTTAATAATGATTCAGGGTACATAACCAGCTTTCTGCTTTCAGTTTTTCTGCTAATCTCTGGACTACATTATCATAATTGGACAAACCAAATAATCCTGATCTTCCTGGTTTATACAGAAAACAAAATATTCCGTTTTATGATATATTCTATTTTTATTCTGTTCTTTTATGACTTACGGTATCAACCTAAGGAATAGAAAATGTGATCACTGAGATTCACATGTTACACAGATGCCTGACCACCACTGCAGAATTCTGTATCATTGCGCTCCACCTCTTAACTAGTGCATTCTGGAAACTCGACCTTTGTCATCACTGAGAAATATAATTCTGTAGAGCATAATAAGGTGAAAAATTATTTAGTCCTTCCACTGGGTTGTGGAATGCAGCTTATAAGTTTAAGGGGTTGTGCTACTATTTAGTAAGACATTATTTAAGCAAAATGTATTCAATCATCGCCTGACTTTTTGAAGTTTTTGCACTTCCTGTCTAGGACAAGACTGTATGTATTATCTTTACAGAATCTGCATGGAATAAAAGCCACCTGAAGTAATGATATATCAAACTAATAACTAAAAACACACAGTCAGAAAATATCAAACTAATTATTTCTAGTCTCAAAGAAATTGTATGTGCACACTACTGTGATTTACATACCTCCTGCTTCAGAGTCATATGTAGCTAACACTTCTATAGCCATGGCACAAAAACTGCATAACTTGTTCTTATCCATACTTGGTGGCTTATGGCTCTTCAAGATTTACCTTCCCTCTAGTAACTAACTGTTTCTTTTCAGTGTAAAGCAGGATTCAGTGCACACTTCCATTTTCCCTTGATTTAAATTCAGTGAGAGCATTCATCTGATCTCTGGAACTAGGAAGTGTTTCCAGATTTCTTAGTCATGATTAGCCTGTGTACCCAGTTCTTTCTCAGCTGACTTACAAAAGTTGCTTTCATACTGTTACATTATGGGGATTTAAAAGTTTCCCATTCATTAGCACAGTAAACAAAATGAACTTACAGAGCAAGTGAAACACACTTAATGATCATAATGACACTTTAGGAATTTTAAAAACTTTATATTCAGATTACTCTGAACTTCTCATGTTACTGAGCACTAATCATTCGCCTTGTCTAACCCATATGATTTCTGCAGAAAATATGTAACAATCGCACCTGGCTTACCTCACTTGAACTCTCTTAAATTTATCATGAATCTTCCACTGAGTAGTTATCTGCTCCCAGCAGTCTCTGAGTCTCAGTCTTGTCTTTTAAGGAACTTATTTTATTTTCAGCTATGAAAGGATCTTATATTGTTATTAACTCTCAATTATTTTGGGCCTTATTCTAAAATTTTACTTCTTCAGGTTAGTGACTACAGAAGAAATACTTTATCTTATTTATTTATATTATATAAATAAATATAAACTTAACAATGACTCACTTTTCTTGTTCTTTACGCATCCAGTAAAATTTGATGCATCATAGGACTGATAGAAATGTCTAAAGCTCCTAATTTGTCAAAGAAGTGTACAAAAAAAAAAAAATCTCATTTTCTGGATGTTATAGGTCATTACCATTTATGCAGAGGGCCTACAAGAAAGCTGGGAGGGGACTTTTACAAGGGCCTGTAGTGATAAGGGGCAATGGATTTAAACTGAAAGCGGGTATTTAGAATATATATATGGAAGAAATTCTTCACGAAGAGGGTGGTGAGGCACTGGAACAGGTTGCCCAGAGAAGTTGTGGATGGCCCCTCCGTGGAAGTGTTCAAGGACAGGCTGGATGAGGCTTTGAGCAACCTGGTCTAGTGGAAGGTGTCCCTGCCCATGGCAGGGGGTTGGCACTAGATGATCTTTAAGGTCCTTTCCAACCCAAACCTTTCTTGTGATTTTGTGATTTATAAATTGGAAAGTTTTGAAAGCCATATGGCTACTTATACTAAGAAGTATCAATATGTGAAAATACCTTCCCATTTCAAAGAAAAAGAGTTGAGGGATTTTGCATGCCAAACTTATGATCAGCATTTAAAATTTGCTGTTGTGTTGTGTTACACAGTTCTAAATAAGCCATTTAGACAAACCAAAATAACCACAGAAGACCTAAATACATGCATGCACATGTGTAATAAATTTATTCAATCCTACCTACTAAGCAAGAAACATAACTACTTCATATTTGAAAGTGAGAGTAAAAGAGAACAGGTATAATGACATGACTAAACCAGGCTTACGCTCTGCTCTTCATTTGCCATTGGGTTTTAGTAAGCATGCCTTCATGCTACAGTCCTATGAAAAGGATATGTTATGTTACTGAAAGAGTCTCATTGGAAACCATGAAAAAACCCATCCTCTTTCTAAACCTGTTCACCATCATATACTCATCTCAGAATGTTTTATAAGCTCGACCCTGCACAGAATTACCTTTATAAAGTGATTGATTTAAAAGGTTATTTCTCCTTGGAACAATCTTCAATGTTGTGATATTTGATGTAGAGTTTTTTAAAATATTGAAATTATTTTACTTAGCAATTAAGGCAATCATGACAATATTTTGTGAGTGGATATGCAGTGTGTATTGTTCAATATGTGCAACCAGTGTTTCATTGCTTAGGGAGAATGGGTTTTATATATCTTACCTGAACCCACATCATGGGATTTTACATGCCAAGTAAATAAAGCAAAAGACACCTTCAAGTTAGTCATCAGTATTACTTAGACAGAGGGTATGGTGCAGTAGGACTCAAAAAAAAAAAAAAAAAAAAAAAAATTAGGTGCTCATCAAAGATTAAATATAAGTTCTGTTTCTTTGCCAGGCAGATAATGCAGCTGTAAAAATTCTTGGCCAGATAGCAGCTGTAAAGAATATAATGCGTAAAAATATGTCAGTAATATTTACTTTAGAAAGTGAGTTTATGATCGGGTATTAAGTATGAGTGGTGTTCTCTTCAACCCTGATGACAATTCCAGAAAAGAACTAAATCCAAAGAATAATAAATTAAACATTGCACTTGTTATGAAGAAAGAGTAATTTTTAATGTCAATAAGAAACAGAAAAGATTTGAGAGAGGAGGAAAAATGAAAACCAGAAAGACTGGAAACCTCTATTATTTTTACCCCATGTCTGATTTTACTCCCCATTTTTATAAAGATCACTCTCAGGAAATTTCTTGAAAACAAATCCCAGCAAATGCATCTGTTCATCTCTTCTGTGAAGCTCTGCTTTATTTTATGAAGCATTGTTATTTACCTAACAAAACTGAACATTAGAGATTAATTATTTGTGAAGTACATTTGGTGGCTCTGAGGTTTCTTTGGGTATTATTGGAGGCTACTCACTCTATCATAAAAGTTGTGTAAATTTAATTAAAACACAGCTATTTCACGGGGCCAGTTCCATGCCAGTGGAGGTCCTTGGTTTTTATACCTCTTATAAAGAGCTCCTGCATTCACAGCAGAAAGAAAGCTAGAAAAAAAAAATACATGTAATTTTTACTCCACATTACAAATTCATCCATGAGATATCTACTGACATTGGTAACCAAGAAGGAAATTCTGTTCTGATAAGCTAGCTTTCTCCCCAGAATAAAACCAGACTCTCTGTGATTCATTTCTGTCGTAAAGAGGTGCATGTTTGGAGGAAGAATTCAAAACAGTTTTGAAAATAAGGATTCTGCTGGTAGATAGAGATCCTTATTCAACTGCTTGTGGGCATGCAGACATTTCTGTGGTTTATTTCTTTGATACTTTCAAAGTCAAATGAGAATTAGTTCTCCTTATTCAGGCTTCCATTTCTTTATTTTAAAAGGAATGAAATGTTCTAGTCACTTTAGAACAGATTTAAGGCAGAGGACGGTTGAACTGTTTTTTACTTCATACTTGTCTTTGTAAGAAAATCTTACTTATATCTGACCGGAAGTCAAGGACCATTCAATCTCAGTATGAATTTACTGGACCTCTGTCACCTTTCACTGCATGTAGGAAACAAAAATCAAATAGACCTCTTCCATTATCATCTACTTAATAATATGAAGGATGTGGCCTCCTACTTTGGGAAAGAATAATTATTTTCTTCACCATTGTCCCAACAGTTTAAGAGATTTGTAGCTGTCCACTTGTTCCTTATTCAGTCATTGTCCAGTGATTGAAAGCAACACCATGCCATCTCAGTGTGGAACTGTTCACCTTCCTGTATGTCATAACTTAACTCCTCTCCATAATTCTCTGAACCTGTTGTTCATCATGAACAGCCAGACAAGAACTTAAGGGAGGAAAACTAAGAGTGCAAGATTTTCAGCCCTGCAAGATGGGATTTTTCATGTGACCCAGGGTTTCCCCTGAAACCACACTTGACAGGTTGAAGAAATTCTGTGCTCTGACGGTTCATCATAGTCTGCATAGAAAAGGTAATTTCCATTGAAAGGATCCTTGCAACTCCAGATGATTTTTAGCAGTAAGATTACTATTAGGTTTTTTTTTTTTTTCCAGAATAAAACACACTTTTCCTGTTGCATAGTATGATAGCAGGAGTTGCCACAGTAACCATAATTATGAATAGTAATTTTTAGCACTCTTTAATGGACATTCCCATGCATCCTATGCATTAATTAAGCATCATCACCCCTGTATCTGAGGCTATGACTAGTGGATGAAAAGAATTGTAACAGTGAGGCCTACATTCACCTCTCTTAAATGTCAATACAATCATTTAAGTTAAAAACATAGGTATCTGTACAGACAGAGGAGCACTGTGTTCTAGAAGGTGATTCAGTCATTAACTGGCCTGAACTGCAGTTAGGTGCTTCAGAAGTTAGACAGGATGAAATTAGGTACTAAAGATTAAGTCCCTTAATTCTTAAAGCACTGCAGAAGATATGCAGCTAATCTAAGAACTGACTTTCAGTCAGTTTTAACTGTCTTCCTTTTTATTCCAGATTATTCACATGGAGGAAAAAGATACCGATAGAGATGGGACAGTCCTGTCAAAGCTAAGGTTTCCACTGTTAAGTCAAGACATATTTTAATGATAACCTCCCAAACCACAAATTTGCAGAATCTAAAATGAAAATACATCTGGTAAGGAAAAGTAAATCCCTCTTTACATCTAAAACGAATACCTAAGCAGCAAAAATAATTTTTAAAAGGCCTTTTTAATTATTCTCCATAGTAACCTTTTATTTAAGATCACCATATGTACCCCATTACCCAGTGATCTCACTTAAAATTTGTATGGCACATTAGGGCCTTATTGTTCTGGATTGCAAAGGGATGTATTAAAATGCCACATATTTTGCTATTTATGTTGCCTTCGCAATTAAAATAAAACAACACACTGTGCCATTAACAGTGATTAGTACTAAGGTCACCTTTTCATTTTAAGAAACATAACAAAAGACTTAGAAAACTAATAAAATGAAGTGCAGAAGAGTCACTGGATAGAAGTTTGCAGAGAGGAAGCTGCAGAAATTCACTTGTTTGCTGCTGACATCATACCAGGAATGAAATGTTCAGATACTAAGGCAATACCAGAAATACTGTCTTCTGTTTGTCATTAGGTTCCTTCATCTTCCACTTAACTTGTGATTATAGGCTTTAATATCTAACATTAGCTAGGATTTTGGTCAATCTATACAACACCAATACTTGAAGATAAGATCACTGGGTTAATCAGCTGGAAATCACTCCTGGAAATTCCAGCTAATCAAATTTGTACATGCAATGCAGTGAGTGTATTGCCACAGTAAGTTTTAGAACAGATGTCTGATATTACAGGAGGCTCTTTATCGTAGAATTTAAATCCCCCTTGGTCAGTAATGACAGAGGTTATTAAAACACACTTTTTTGGGTGACCTAATTAAAGCATTCTATCAAAAACAATCAAAGCAGACACCCTTCCACTGATGAGGTTTTCCAACCTCTAAATTCAATCCTGATGAAACCACAGCATGAAAAATGGATAAAATTATGATTTCTGCTGAGAGATTAGCCTTAAGCACTTGTTAATAAAGGCAAATAGGATTTCACAGGCCAACATGTAAACTTCGTAAGTGTGGATTCTCTTTTATTGCCTTTTGCAGCAGGTAAAGTACATTATTAAAATTATCATCCTGGCATTACTGTTTAATTCATTGTTAAGACATTTTAGTGATGGGAAGCCAAGGAATAAGACCATGGGCTCTTACTAACTTAGCTGCCTGTCTCCTGGGTATGCTCTGATTCCCCGCAGCCCTGTCAGACATTTGTTAAAGACAGTCTCAGTCTTAACGTGGTTAGAGAGTGCAGTTTCTAGGTTCTGGGGGTTGCTCAGATTGCAAAACTCCAGTTCATGCATTGTATCTTACTCAAAACAATTATATATAGGATTTACCTCTGACTGTAGCTATCACTGAACATCTCTTGATCTGTCTACCTTTCTTTGCCAACCCCATGCCTAAATTAGATAGAAAATAAGTATTTCAGTGAGGAAAAAGCTTTTCAAGTCCTACAACTAAATACCTTTTTGCTTTTAAAAATACTTGCTCTAGACCAGGTAAATAACAGTTGAGAATACGTTGTAGCATTGAAATTTATCCACTCCAAAAAAAACCAACCTGACACTGTTATTTTCTCAGACAATCTCTGTTCTTACTCATTTCAAAGATCCCAGAATAATTTTTCAGTACTTCCTTCTTGCTTTCTGTGATCCTGAGACTAAATGATTGTTAGCATTTGTTCTCTTACTATGACAGGAGCCAGATCTACTTGGACCCTTGAAAAGTACACTGACAATGTACCTCTGTAAATTAAATGTTATCCAACTTTTAAAACATCTCATTTTTAATAAAATTAAAGAGAAAAATTATTAATTTAATCTGAAAATTAAATCAGAACAGGAACAAACAAAAACTAAAATTTTGGTTTTGAGACAGGTGACCATTTAAAGGAGTTTATATTCACCACTGAACCGAAAGTGTTGAACTGATTTGCACCCAAAGAGAAACAGAACTGATGTGGTTGCACCTCTATCTTACATTAGGTAAACAGAGAGCAGCTGACCGGATTGTGCATGAGAGGCATGTTTGTAAGATATTGCCGTCTCATTTAACTTTTTTATGACACTTTGCATAGATAATTAGTCAACTGCCACATCAATTGCAAGCTAGCTAATATCTTATTGAGAATTTTGTAAAAATGTTCCAGGTTAAAATTATTTATTCTGTATATATTCATTCCTTCTACAAGCCAGCTTCTCTTCTGACATAGCTTTTTGACAGCTTCTTGCAAAACAGCAGTGTAATGCTCAGGAGCCATTCGAAATGCCCACTGGCAAGAAGTGTCTCTTTCTAACATCAGATTTACATTAGACTTGAAAATAGGTTTAAGGACATCTTTGTTTGTTTGGGGTTTTGTTTGCTTTGTTTTATGCAGAGACAATATTGTTTGTAGTATTAATGAGCAGAGCAGACCTTCAGAACCCAGACAGCATTCCCATTACTGACTAATGGGAAAAATGCAGCTAGAAAAAACAATACATGAACATTCTGTCTGCTGTGTGTAAATGGTGTCCCTTTATACTTTTGGTTAGTTCATGACACATTAAAATAGTAATAATATTTTTTAAAGAAAGGTTGATTTTGGAGGGAGTTGTAATTCCATCCACTAACTCAGACACTGCAAACTCATTTTAGAGCTACACAACTACCTATAGTGTGCTATATGACTGACCACAACGATAAGCAAGGTTCCCAGTTCCTTTTGCATGCTATCTACTTAGTATTTTCTGAAAATAATGCAGTTTAATATGAGCAAATCAGTCTTGGGCAATAAATCATAATGGAGGCTATCTGACATCACCAGTTGTATCTGACAAACACACCCAAAAGCAACAAGCCAAGTAGCTTGTAGGTCATTAGCAAAGCCCTCAGAAAGATGACTGTCTTGTCTGATGTCTTCCCTTATCTATTCAGGAAAATGAATTTGTTGTCCCCATGTTCTGAGTAAGCAAAACACATAAAATGCACTAAGAGAAAAATATTGTTCACAGGTATACAAAATAATAAAATATGTGATGGTTGTATCCATGTGCAACAGTAAGAAAAAGATATTTAAAATATT
>NW_010227076.1:0-35647 GCF_000690775.1 Eurypyga helias
TTGAGCTGTCTATATTGTCTGCAGAGTCTTGAAACTTGCCCAGGAAGTGTCCTAGGCATATACATGTCTGGTCTAAAATATATTTTCAAGTCTAGACTCCTGCAAACATGTGACACAACATACGTTTTAGGGTTAAATCATGGAAACGCTGATTTGGGAATTATTATAGATGGAATCACATAATTCACTTGCTATTTTCTTAACTCAAGCAATCTCCCAAGCTCTTTCTGCACGCACAATACCGGTGGGCAGCCACGGGCAGCCTGGGCAGGGTGTCTCTGCTGCCTCTGAGGTTGCTTCAATTCATCACACAGGTTGTAGAGCTCCTCTAAACACACCAGTGGCTGTGAATGCTTGGAAATACTGTACCTGGCATGAAAAAAGTTCAAATTTTTTTCATTGAAGTATACTCAGTGAGTGTTATATAGATGTCCTCGTCCCTCTGGACAAGATGGTGGTTCTAGGAGCACAGTGTGCTGGAGTGGCACAGTGGGAGTGTGCCCGCAGGGCTGGCAGGCAGCAGCAAAACAGAGTGCAAAATGGTTTCTGTTACGATCCCTTTGTACTGGTTTGTGGGAGCGATGCATGTAATTGCCTCTCATCTTGATTTCTTTTGATTCTAATACCTTTTATAAAAGGTCTGAGAAAGCTGGAGACTCTGGTGCTAATTTTATTAAGCCTTTTCTTAGGAGCTAATAGGACTGGGAAAGGCTGTTGGCTTTGTTGAATACAATGCACCAGGATGCAGAGACTGTTGCACAGAGACCGTAAGGAGAAGTGGCTTGGTGTGTTGAGTCAGTATGCAAGTGTTTATTGGAAGTGTTGTCTGAGGGTCTCTTCATCCTCATTTAATAAATACAGCCAGGTAACCTAAAGGTAAATTCTATGCCAACTGTGATGGGTAATTTTGCACAGCTCCAGCATAGTCTACCTAAACCTGCCTGTATGCTGCTTGGAAACTTCTTACGTGGGCAGACAGCAAGATTTGTAGGGACCTCATGCACCCAAGTCACTTCTCAGACCTAGACTACTTCTAGGAAGTGAGAAAACACATATAGTTAAAGGAAAACAATCCGTAATCTATGAGCTCAGAAAAAATAAGACCAAAGAGCTACCTACAGCTGTGGAGGAAGTTGTTTTGAGACACCTCCAAAATCTGAAGTTTCAGAGTTGAAAGAAAAGAGGTGGAAATGAATCCAACCTTGTACACACCCTAGGTCTTGGCCTCTCTTTAGCTAACCCGCATGAAAACTGTCCTCCACCGAGTCAGAGAGCTCCAGGACACAGGGGCACTCCAGGTAATGTACAGCCCTTTCACCATTACAGTGTTCTGTGTAAAAGCTAATCTCTGAAACCTTCCTTTTGTTTTATGAATTGGTAGGAGGTCTTAAGCTCCTCTGTTTGGGCTGGTTTTGTCCTTTCCTCTAGGAAGCCACAGATCCAGCAGCTGTTGCATCCATCTACAGGTTCATTTGTTTTCTTTTCTCCTTAATGCAAATTCTCTTTGCATTTAAAAGCACGGTGTCACATCCAGACCTTTAGAACAAACTCCCTTCTCTGGGAAATGAAAAGTATACTAACGGGGTTCCCCACAGATTCTCACGTAGGTCTCTCTTACCTTGCCGGTACCTCATTTCTCCACCAAATGGGTGACAGCGAGCCTTGCTCTTGTCCAGTGTGTTCTGAGTTGTGGGAGGGCCAGCAGGATAAGAAATTGTTAACCCAGAAATGCTAAGTGTACACCTCCACTGCAGTGTACCATGTCAGTTTTGCTGGACCTATACAGAACTTTCACGACTTAGCTATTGCAGCATCCTGCTGGAAAAGGAAAAGGAGTGAAGTAACTCCACCTGAGGCATTGAGTTTTCATAATGACAAATGACTCTGCCAGGTAAACACAGGATCTAAGAGGAAGATGTGCTAGTACACCTATTTAAATGAACAGTTTCTTGTTTCCCAGCATGTTAAAATCCAGTAATTTAGCAGTTTCATACTGCTCTGGCTGTTTTGGCTGTTGCTGTAAATGTTATTCGATAAGCCACTCTTATGCAAATCTCCTCCCATATACAGATAATTTCTTACGCGCTCTCTTTTTTTCCTTTTCACTTTCTTCCTGTCTCGCAGCTGCGGGAAAGTGGGGCCTTTTACAATACTGGGAAAAATATGGGACCTACCTTGCTTAAGAACAGCTTCCTGCGTTCCAGTTTTGGTTGCTCTTTACCGGGTTTGAGGGTTTTTTTCTGGTATTAGACCTGTTCAAATTTTGCACAAATAACGTACTCTAAATTGGGTGAAGAAAGTAAAGGAAAACTAAGTAAATCTATTGCCTTCAATCCCAGTTCTTTATCTGAGATATAGGCTGTCATTAACAACAGTTAAGAAAAAAAAGTGTTAATGCTCCTTAGGAGTAGCAAGCTTTGTGAGTGACTGAGTGCTTAAACCAACAGCAAGGTTCACAGTCTTGGTTTTTCAAGTCTTCCTTTAGGGTGCAAAGACGAGTGAAAACCCAGGTCCTCTCATTTCCTCATCCGGGATGCTCTCTGCTGGATGGGTCCATGGCAGTACCTGAGTACTTATCACACGCAGAGTCTAAATACAACATTTTTTCACACTCTGGTGTGCATGGGCAAGCTCTCTCTCTCTCTCCTCATGGATAACAGGCTTTCTGGCCACCGCCCAGGACTTTTGGACGCAGTTGTTTCCTGACACACCTTGTTTCCTGCCCAACGCACTGGCAGACCTCCAGCTCCTGCAGTTCTTATCTCCAAGATGTGTTTGGAAAGAAAATTCTCACTTTTATGCTGGCACTGTATTTGCTCTTATTTCTGCTTGTCATTAGGTTTAGTGAATACGGTGGAAACTTGTCTAATACTTAATGTAATTTCCTTCTGCGTTGCCTCATACCTTCCTGTGATTTTTGCCTCCCCCAGTGGTATTGCAGCTGGACATCAAGGGCTTCAGTTTTGGTTTTCTTGTCCTAATTATTTTTAAACTCTGCTTTGCTTGCTATTTTTGCTGTGTTGATATCCCTTTAGCATTTCTAGGATAGTGCTGTGTAGCAGAAAGTTACAGTAAAATACAGGCTTTGTCGGTAAGATACAGATATTGCTGGCTATACTGGTCTTTTCATGCATTCCATTATCTGTTATTAGAAACAACACTAAACAGCAGCAAGGGAAGAGTGCAGCACTGTCTCGTGCTCATGTCCAAGGGCTACTCTGGGGCTGCTGACCCCTCAGGGAGCTTGCTTTCCACTTCCCAACCCTCACACCATGGTGTAAGGGCAATGGCTGGTGCCGATCCGTGCAGGCACTGGTGTCTGTGTGCTGTCTGCAGCGGGGCCATGGGATTCCCCAAATCTGCAGTGAGCATCAGGAGCGCTGCCTCAGCACCAGGTGTCCCGTTTGGTGAATCCCTGGCACCCTTCATGCAGATGGTCCTTTTTCAGGTATTTTAACATGATTTGATATTTTCCCTGGTGTGTGGTTTTTTTTTTTTTTTCCTCCTCTATGCTTAATTAAAGAGCTTTCATATGGTACAATCAAGGTGTTTTTTAAGCATGGCTTCTTTGATTTGATCATCTCCTGCCATTTTGTTGTTTTTCAGCTTCTCAATTGCACTCTGGGATTTAGAATTAGACAAACAAAAAATAGAAGGGGAAAATTCATCATTACCTAGGAATGTATTTTTAAATTGAAATTCTGTGAGACTCGGTGAGGTAAAAAAGCTCATTTCTCTAATGTCATGCTAGTCTTTCTATTGAGAGTGGTATAATTGGATTTCCATGGAAAGAATATTTCAATATAAATACATCCTTGCAGTGAGAAGCTCTTCAGTGCCTTACACTTCATTACCAAAAGGAAACAAAGACATTTCAGGAAGGATATATTGTATTAGCACAGGATGAATAGAAATAATGTCATACTGTAGCTGAGATAAGACTGAATTCAGGCGCTAAGCTAACTTGCAAACACATGAACTCCAGAACAAATGATGTTTTACAGTTTTCCCTGGACAATGCAGGAAAAGGCATGTGGGAAATCTTAGGCATCTCCATGATAGCAGGCAACTGCCCATCTTTCTGAGTTTCAACATCTCTGACACATGCTGTTTCCCAGGAAAATTGATGTGCCTGAAATGTGTATTGAACTCACAGTAATGAGGTGCTCTGACAAGTCCAGTGAAAAAATGAAGCCAATGACGATGTTTAAACTTATGGATGTTCAGGGATGAGATATATTGCTTTGCCTGCATTAAAAACAAAATATTAGTATATTCAGACTAAATTGAGTGCTTAGTTTAAAAATCCTTAATGTGGCCATTCACTGCCTTCCTCACAGCCTTCAGCACACCCTTTATGTCAGGTTTAATATCTATACAAGAAGCATGTAAGTTACTTTGACAAGTTTCTTAAGTGAGGTTTTAGTTGAATAACAGGGCAACTTAGATTAAAAGTGCCTTGGAAAAGATGCATCATTATTGCATCCAAATAATAATAATGAAATTGTTTACGCTTGTGTCTTTGCAAATGGGAGCATTTCTGTGCAGGAAGACAGAGGTTTCCTAATGGGGAGCCTCGCTGTTTTATGAGGGTCTTATGAAGCAAACAGTGCTGGAGAACACCTACAGTGGGTGGCATGAGACTCCTCTGTTGAATGAAAATAGTTCAAAAGGGTTGATTTTAGCCCAGGAAGAACAGTCAGCACAGGACCTACCCTTCTGAAGAGCATAAATGGGCTAGAGAGGAGGTTTACCTCTGACTTCCCCCACTCTATCTGCATGGAGCACAGTCATTGCTTGAGCTTTAGCAATATAGCTAGCTCTTTTTTTTTTGCTGCATCTCTTTATTATTAGGGTATTATACTTTGTTAAAGTCTGCATGATGAGTGGCAGAAACAAAAACCTGTGCTTGATTTATTATACACAACTCTGCCTTTGTCCAGAAGACTGACTTTGTCTTGCGCAGCGCTTTAAACACATAAACCCCAACAGCTTCAGCTAGAAGTGACACAAGCTCCCCAAAAAGAGAACTGAGGCTTTCAGACTCACACGCTTTTGGCATAGGATGAGAGGGTGTTCAGTAGGGAAGAGTAGCAACATTATTGTATGACAAGCCAGGCCATCTGGTCCTTTAGATGGGATTATACTCTGGGGCATGTTATTTCCATGGGCTCAGCTGCCCTGCAGGATCAATCAGGTGGCAAGTTGGGTGGGTCCATGGAGAAAACAGGTCATACCACTCTTCTGTGTAAAACTGAAAGGGTAGCACTAAGAAGAGTGATGTTCCGAGTGTTTGTGGATACAGCTGTTTTATTATTCATAGTAGCTTAGATCTGTGCTGCCTGTTCGCAGTAAAGGGAAGCAGATTGTGGTAACGGTGGAAAAGGGTCAGGGAACTTACTTTGCTGCAGGGTGAAGGGTTTCATAGATTGTTGTAAAAACAATCAGAGCCAACGCTGCATGCAGCACCGGGACACACAGCGTTCTTTCCTTTAATCTCCTTACCAGGTGCAATAAAAGCAGCTGCACTTTGTGTTTTTCTGTCTTGCCCTGTCGATGACTTTAACCTAGGGTAGAAGAGCCCATGTTTCTATATCCTGCAGTTGTCTCTCCTTCAGACACTACCGACCCTGACTGAGTTTCCAGCTAGTGGTGATTAGCTGAGGCGTTAAAATCGCTTCTTTTTTTAATTTCACATACACCTACAGCTAAGCTGGTTCTATGAATTCATAAGAAAATCAGTGGCTTTCACCACTGCCACGTCTAGCGACACCAGCATATTTCTTCATCTTAGGAAAAATTCCTCTTGGGCTTTTTCAAGGCATTCTTATGTCACATCAGTATTTATAAATGAAGCTATCCTACAAGACATTTTGTTATTAACAGGTTTATTAATCTGATGCTTTCTCCCACTCCTACACACTCATAAGAAATGTTGCTAGGACTTCACTCACCTGTCATGTATTGCAGCCTGTCTACACAAGCTTGGCTCAGAATCTGAGTAGCTGGGAATTTGTAGATTATAATCTAGCACAACAACTTCCGTTTGGAGTTGTGTATATCATGAGTAAATACGGATGTTCATCTTAGCAACAAAGTGAACAAGTGCAGCAGTAGCACAAGCGTTTGCTGTGTGGAGCTTGCCTGAGAGACACGCAAATGCCCTCCATAATGCAAAATGCGACTTCCTCCAACATCCTTAAGAAAAATCGTAGTTCAAATGCCTTGGCTACTAGTTTCACATTGACGTCTTTGATAGTCGAGCAAGTAGAACTCATATGGTGAGACAGCAGCAAGAATATGATGTTATTTATGACAAAGGGATCATCCCCATTCATTTACTGGAGCTTTATTGAGGAAGGGAAGAAATTAAGCTTGAGAAGGGAGTTATTTAATATTTTAGAAAAACACTGAATTCCAAAATATTAATGCATTTTTTTCCCATAATTTTTTGCAAGTTTGTTTGTTTCTTTCTTTTTTACAACAATATTATGCATTTCAGATAATGAAAAAGGGACTGCAAATATTCTTAACTACCGATATCACTAAAGAAAATGATTGTGCTCCTGATTATTTTGCAAGCTGTGGGAAGAAAGGCCCTGTTTGAGTATAGCCTGGAGGCTCATCAAGAAAGTGAATGGGGTTTCTTTTCAAAGCAGTATGACTCTGCAGCTGGTGGGGTTCCAGCTCTGTGTGTGTGTGTGTGTGATGAGGGAGGAAGTGGGCTCCCCGTTTCTGTCTGTACAAACGCTTCACCAATGTTGCAGTGGTTTCCATGAGCTCTGCCGGTTAAGATTCCAGAGGTGCTGCCGGGGAGGGTTAGAGCACTGCCTGGAACACTCGTGGGTTCTGCTGCCTTCAGAAACGTTCCTGTGTTATCGCTTTACAGAGTGAGAGGAAAAGCAACTACCTGGTCACCTGCCTTTCCCAGAAAGGACGGACTTCACAGTGCTAAAATGTAATGCAGTTTCCAGCAGTTTTTTTAGAAGAGGTCGAAACTGAGTACAACATAGGTTCATGTGCTAAAGTGCCCAGTTCACATAGGAGGGGAGTCAGAATATGTTACCTGTAGTGATGAATGGGTAACAGAGGGTTCTGGTGTTCAATTAGATTGCTCTTTTGTGCCCCTTTTCCTCTCCCTCTGTCGAATTACAGTTTCCTGAAGATATTGCTAACTTATTGGAAATTCAAGAGATGACTGGTTAGCAGTACCAGATGAGAGGGCTGTCATGCCACACCATGCTTTCAGATGCTCCTAGACTGCATTCATGTTCAGAAACATACAATAGCATTTCCTAAGTGTACGGTCAATATTTATTTCTGTAACTTTTACATGCATTTTCTAGAAACCCCTCCTTCCATCTACTGAAAACAAACACAGTAGGACGGTAAGTTTGGCAAAAACATTAATTACACACTGGTGTGTACCTGGGAGACAAAGTGTTGCCATTATTCACTTCGTGTTCATGATTTATATTTTTCCTTCCAAACCCAATTCTATTATCTTACCTATACTTGAAACTGCCCTTCATACACTTCCAACTTCTTTGTTCTCTTGTCTACATACATTCTTCCACACCCATGTGCTCAAGCATGCTTGCTTGCTTACCATCTCTGTCCCTCTCTGCACCCCCCATGTCTACCTGGCTCTAGTGCTAAAGCTCTAGGTCAAGATTCCAAAAGTGTCCTCTCCAACTCTGACTCAGAAGGAATAAGAAAAAAAGTTAAAGCATATTGGCATGGTCAGGAAGACATTATATTTTCACTGCTTGTTCTACTGGGCATTTCAGCTAGTTTTACTGTCAAGTGGCAGAAAATCAAAGTGCTGCAATAACTTTCTCCCGTATGTTCAATGCAAACTATAATGCTGAATTTAAGGACTAAGACTATTCTCTTGGTTGAAAAAAGTTGTCAGTTATGTATTATCTTCAACTCCTTTATAGAAAGAAGCTTTTTTTCTTATGATTGAAGTTGTGCTGAGCCAGTGGGTTTGTATAATACTTGGATATGTTTTGGTGAGATGTGGAAGCATGGTGTAAGTGCACCCACAGCTTTCCACTGCTTACAGAGGCCACAGCAGGCAATTCATGCCTCTCCAAGAGAGGGAGGTTTTCTGATTTAGAGCTGGCCATGAAACGGAAAGTGGACTCAGGCCACCTGAGGACTGGCTAAACAGTTTCTTAGACCAAGGACCAAGACATGACCCAAAACTACAGGAAAATTCACCTCCCAAACCATAAGATTCTTTTCTTTCTTAGTAAGCACTGTAACTACAAGACACTGTGTGGAGGCAAAGGTATTAAGTAATACCGAGTTTATGAATATTAAAGAACTTTCTGTGTGTTAGGAACATACAGTACAGTACATTAGAGATTTAGGAAAAAGAAATTAATTGGGATGGAAGTAATTTCAGATAGACTTGTGAAAGTGTGGATAGTGCAGTGAGTAGGCACTGACCTGGAGCTTCAGAGATCTCTTCATAACCCTTCTCTCTCACAGATATCGTAGTTAACCATGCCTTAGCTCACAAATAGATGGAGTCATTCAGATGTCTCCAAAACCTCTGCCAGTCCCAGAATCCCTGTTCAGCTGCTGCCACACTCTGTAGCTGCTTGCATTTTTCCTCTGACAAGTATAAGCAAGACAAGGTCTCAGCATACTTGGATAACTTGGCATCCTTGGTCTTGTGGTGTTCCACAAAGTATGTATTCTCTGGTGTCTTCATCCAGTGCAAGAAGGCTTGCAAAACCACAAATGTCTACATGGCTGTTCTTGAGAAGATGTGAGGTCATTCTTCCCCTGCCCTACCAGATGCAGGGGCCCTCTTCACCCTCCAAGACAGCCAGAAACAGGCAACCCTCCTGGAAAAAAAAGATTTACTAGAGCCAGTGATGAATTAATTGTGATTTTACGGCTTTTGGTTTGCAGTTCAGCATTACAAAGTTAAAGATTGCAGTAAGTAAAAGCCTTAGTTTTACGTCTGTTTCTTCTGTGTCAGGTAGGAGTCATAGCATTGCCATTACCTTGTTCACGTATTGTGAAGATAAGCAGATTCTGATTTCTGAATTACAGGCTACTGACGTGCTCATCTTTGATTGTCATAGAGCCCAAGTTAGACAAGCAGTGTAAATCCAGTAATTTGGATTGTATCATTCAAATTACACCAAGAGTGACTTAATTCCGCTCTACACACCACCCCCACCCCCACCCCCTCCCATAATGTCCCAATGTTTTCCTGGAAAGGTAAAGGTAGGATGGGGTTGAAGATGACCTAAAACATTTCATTTGGTTTCTCCTGGTCATTTTCAAGGCAAACGACTAAACTGAATTCAACAGAATTTTAATTTGCCTTCTGCTACTTTGCCTTAAATGTGTATAAAGGAACTACGTGGGGAAACTGCTTTCTCTCCTGTGCCGATGTCCCATCCCTCCCAAGGTACTCCTGTTGCTTTCTGACATGTCATGACAATAAGCCTGTAATCATCTAGTGAAGAGAAGCAAAAAAATGAATAGTCCATGACAGAAAGAAATTAGGGATTTCTAAGATGCTCCTTCTAAGTTTGTATATGTTGGCTTCATAAAATATCCAGCTTTGTTTTACTGTAACACCTATTACTTGTGAAGTAATTAAAAACCAACAGGGCAAAACCATCTACTAGTGCAGCAGATCACAGACCTCTCTGCCTCTATGAATGAAGGGAATTGATTCATTCCTTAATGAATTTGATTCTTTAAATTACTAAGAAGATATTCTGTAACAAGGAAAATAAATTGTGAATTAAGAGTGATAGATAGCAATTTGCAGGCTTAGTACATGAACAAAGCTTTATCTAATCCTTCTCACATTACAAAACCCTGATAAATGTTTTCTTTCCACAAGCAAGGGGAATGAGGCTGAAAGGGACAGAGATGTGCCCACCCACGGTTGGATGGTCCACCTGTGGTGCAGCTAGAGCTTGTATTTGGGACTTCTTGGCGTCAGGGGAGTGTTGAGTTCTCTGCACTACCAATCGTATTGCTGGCTGCATGTGGCAAGAGTATACAAGTGTGTTTATGGTTCAGAAAAATTGGTTGGGTTTTTATTTTTTCCCGGCTCTTCTTAGCAGCTTCAGGAGTTAGATTCAGGAGTTCGTTTCAGTTAGATTGTGAAAGGCTCATGACAAACATTTTGGTGTTCACCACGTTAAACTGCTCTGCCTTTTGTGAAGGAGCTCACAGAAGAGGCTTTGGTTCTTTCCACAAATATTCTGCTTTTGATGCAGAAGGTGATGCAGAGAAAATGACTCCTAAGACCATCACATGGCCAATAGGCGGAGGGAACGAGTCAGAACATAGGGTTGTGCCTATGTGTAGCTATATTAGTATTCTACTTTGGTTTTCTGAAAGCCACAGTGCCGCTTCATGGCCTTTAAGACCCCTGAGGGTGTTAGGGAGTCACGTTTCCTAGGCAATGGATGCTACAGACAGCAGAAAGCAATGTTCCCTCCACTTCACACAAGAAATGAGAGGAAATGAATGTTTGCCTTCTGTTTTCTTGCAGAGAGCATTATCCAACCCAAATTATCTGTTGTCTATATTATCCTGCATCTTGCTGAATGCTACGAACATGGGCACACCTTCAGATTTCTGAATGGTCCATTATGCCCAACTACCTATTTTTAGTTTCTTTGTTCCAGCCCACATGAACAGCGATACGTTTTCAGAGACGTCTGCAGAGAAGATAAACCTAGGAAACATTGTGTAAAATAACAGTCATGACTTTTCCATAAATAATTAGCTATTTCATCTTGCAGCTTTTACTTGCTGGAACTAATTTCACTTTACATTTGGTTTTCTCCTTCTTTTGTGGGATACTGAGGTTCAAATGAGTAAGCTCAAAGCTGTGTCTGTCCAGTATGATGCCATGATGTGTAACTACATCGTGTTACTCAGGGGAGTGATGTGCGGGAGTACCTACGGTGTCTGCTTTATTAGTATTCATGTCCCTTTGGATTTATCTGAGTATTTCTGAAACAGATGAGAGTTTGTAATTTGCAAAAAGTGCTTTGGCACCTTTACTTGGGCCTTGAACAATGAAGGGAGGCTGTATAAAAGGGAGAGAGGTGGAGTGGTTCACAGCTATGCGTGGCTGTGTCGTACGGCTGTGACTGAGATGCATGTAGGGCTTTTATTCTGGGCTTCATGGTTACGTCATTCCCCTGCCCAGTGCAGTCACTTGTGAAACTCGGGGGTGTCTGCAAGGCAGAGACCGTGTACATCCTGTGGTGTGTGGTGGTCGGTGGGAAGAGGCAGTCCTGCCGGCAAGCACTGGGTCGCCTTGATGCATCTGTGGCAAGTGACTGGGGACCTCCACTTCTTTCCTGGAGAAGCCTTCTGCTCCAAGAAATGTTACATTTCAGTAGGGGAGGGAAAAGAATTGGTGCGTGCATGGTAGGACAAGAAGAAAGACTTCAACACAGGCTAGTGCTTAGATTGACACTTCAGTGTTTTGTCCAAGAGAATGATGTTTACGTGATAAGAAAAAGGTCTAGGTATAAAAAATGATATATTTTAATTTCAATGTCAGAACTGGGATTCTTTGACTTGTCACAGGATTTATCTTTCCTGATTCTTACAGGTGTGTTTGAAAACTACTGTCTTCAGGTGTATCTGAAAACTATAGTTCCTTTGGTTATTGACTTCAGAAAAAGGTGTTGAATCTCCAGGTATCTATTTACACCTAAGCACTTCTGCATCAGAAATCTCGGTTCAGCCTTTGAAAGAAGCAGATTCCATTAATAACTTTCTATACAAGATTATTTGACATCACTGCATAACTTGTTCTTATGGAGCAACATAGCCCACAAGTGCGTTTCAAAAGCGTTTGACCTTTACTTGTCCCTTTTAAAAAATATATATGCCATGCGATTAAAGGTGTGAGCAAGCATGCTGCTGCAAAGTAAATTAAGGTGTGCATTTACAGTAAGCCACCTGCTCCTTGGTAACTGCCCCTGTACGTTTGTACCGCACGGTAAATGTCAGGGAGCATATGGCTCCGAGGTAGGGGTGAAGGACCTTACGTCCAGTGAACAGTGTCACAAGGCAGAAATGTGCACCAAATACTCACAGCAGGGTAGTGAAGCCACTGAGAACCACCACCACCGTTTATGTAGATGGCTTATTTGCGCTGAAGTCTTAATTTCTTAGCTGCACAGCGCAATTTTTAGTAAAGCTCTCCTTTCTTCTCAGGCCAGGTCTAATTAGTACAAAAGAAGTACCAGCTGGAATGAGACCAGTTTCCAAATGCTGGAAAATGGAAGTTTCTACCCATGCCAAGTGAAGAGATAAGCTGCAAGGATCTGTGCTGTAGCCTCCTCACTGTGTCTTGGGCTCACTTGTGAAACAGGGAATATAAAACAGTGGCTTTGCCAGGGCGTGCCCTCCAAATTGCAGCTCACACAGCAATAAATTTCCCTAGCTGGAAGAACTCTATTGAATCATAAAAGAAAAGGTCTAGGAAAAAAACCCCAGAGGTCATCCAGGTTGATGTCTAAACTGGTGGATGAAAAGCTGGACATGAGCCGGCAGTGTGTGCTGGCAGCCCAGAAAGCCAACCGTATCCTGGGCTGTATCCAGAGAAGTGTGGCCAGCAGGTTGAGGGAGGGGATTCTGCCCCTGTACTCTGCTCTGGTGAGACCCCACCTGGAGTGCTGCGTCCAGCTGTGGAGCCCTCAACATCAGAAGGATATTGACCACTTGGAGCGAGTCCAGAGGAGGCCACGAAGATGATCAGAGGTCTGGAACACCTCTCCTATGACGAAAAGCTGCAAGAATTGGGCTTGTTCAGCCTGGAGAAAAGACAGTTCCGAGGAGACCTTATTGCAGCCTTCCAGTACCTGAAGGGGCTACGAGGAAGCTGGGGGGGACTGTTTACAAGGGCCTGTAGTGACAGAACAAGGGGTAACAGGTTTAAATTGAAAGTGGGAGATTTAGATTAGATATGAGGAAGAAGTTCTTCCGGAGAGGGTGGTGAGGCACTGGAACAGGGTGCCCAGAGAAGCTGTGGATGCCCCATCCCTGGAAGTGTCCAAGGCCAGGCTGGATGAGGCTTGGAGCAACCTGGTCTAGTGGAGGGTGTCCCTGCCCATGGCAGGGGGCTTGGAACTAGATGGTCTTTAAGGTCCCTTCCAACACAAACCATTGTATGTTTCTATGACAGATGTCTAATGTGTTCAACCCTTTACTGAAGCTGGTTTAGACACTGTGTTTCATTACTATTACAGATTAAAAGACACTTTTTTCTAGTTTTCCTTACTCTAACTCAAGCCTGTATTTTTTACTGGTAGTTCGCACAGTAAATGTGAGCTGATGACCAGCTTTGCATGTTTAAACTCAAACCTCTCTAACTCCTGATCCTTTATCAGCGTACTGATGCCCAGCCAGGTATTCCCTCTTTCAAACTTGTGCATTTCATTTCGCTTCTTTAGTTGTAGCCCTTTGCAGTTCTCTTTGCTAAATTTTATCATGTTGATCTCAAGCTACCTCGCCTGTTTCGTGGGATCATTTTGAGCTCTGATCCTGTCTTTGAGAGAGCTTGAGACTGATTCCTTCCATGCTTGTGGTTTTGGCAACTCAAACACCAAGTAGGACGGTGACACACAAGTTATTAGGGAAAGTTTTGAACTGGAAAGATGCAGGACTCGCCACTGTAGCTGACCTGCCCTCCTTTCTGATGATATTAGTAGTTTGAATGTTCAGCCATGTTATTTTCCTATAAAATGCCAGTGATGATAGAGTTACTATTTCTCATTATGCTCAATTGCTATTTTCACACTTGTGCCATAGAGATTGCTGCAACCTGAGTCCTTTTGTTTTAAGCAATGTGCAGACACTGAACAAAACAATGCTCATAGACTGGAAGAGCTTGTATTTTAAGTAGAAAAAGGGTGACAAATTAATAAAACAAGCTGCAAGGGGAGCAAAGTATGAAATTTTCTGCTTGGAAAATGGTTTCCAAATAATTGCATGCTCAGTAAGCGGAGTGCTGTTCTGAAGTAGTGCTGTTCAACCTGGAGAGTCAAAGTGCCCAAATATGTAACCAAAATCTCATTTTTCACAGGAAAAACGTGTATCTTTTAATTGTATGAAGATGCTGTCTCTGATGTGCAAAAAAACCCATGTTCTCTTAGGCTTCACATTCATAAGTTCATTTTACACACACATTCACTGAATTTGTGCCTGTGCTGAGATTTTATAAATGGCTGTAGTAAGACAGATTATGAATTTAATCATCCAATAAAGAAGGGCACTGTAGAAATAGTCCTGCCATACTTTAACTTCCATTGGTGAACCTTGTCCTTGTTTGGGAAGGAAGACACAGTTTACATGTGACCTCTGTAGGAGCCATGTAATCTTTTTATTACTGTTTTATGACACTTGCGAAGTGGGTTTGTTCTTTTGTGCCTGTTTCACGTGATTCTACCATGAGTGTGTCTGGTGCTTTTTATCCTGCTCTCTTAAGGAAATGAGGCTTTTGTGGTTGCAACCTGTGTGTGCCATCCCCCATTAATCCCTTGGGTATCTACTTGTAATTCAAGCTAATGTGAAAGATTGGTAGTGCTGTTGGAGAAATTAGAAAATGTGTTTGGTGAAAGACAGCAGTGGATGAAGGGGAGAAGACAATGCTGTCGCTCAAATGGAGAGGAATACATCAGAGTGAGCTTAATTAACCCTTAGCAGCCAATGGCAGATGACAGCAAGGTTAGGTGCACTGCAGCCTTGGGAATAGCTTGAGTCTGACCTGTCACCAGTTAGACCCTTAAGACCCCAGTGACATAACAAAATGCACTGCAAAGCAGGCTTTGCTTGTTCTGCTACAGAATGGTTTGTTATCTCTGGCTTTTATGTGCATTTTAATATTTTTAACGTTTTGTAGCCTTTGTGAAGGCTAGTGGTTGCTGGCTCAGGATCAGGCAGCAGAGAGACCACTGCAAAGAAGCTTGAACCCTGAGTTAGCTATTCATTCAGCTGAAGTAGAGATACCAGTAAGGAACATGGGTCAAAGAAATTAAGACTCCTGAAAGGATCAGATACATGAATAAGCAGAAGCAGCATCTGCCTCTAAGCATCAGCTCCACATCCCCTGCCTGGCAAATGATGCTAGCATCCTTCTTCCTCTTGAGAGAGGCTGTTCACCAGAGACACATGGCCAGAATGGAAAGATTGGCTTGGCCTTGGAGAGGAGAGACACTGAGGAGGAAACTTGAACTCCCAAGTTAAAAGAAGTCATGGCTCAAAGGTTGCTCCAAGGAGTGACTGCAGCTTGAGGAAGTCACTGAGCACAAGTGCTGGCACAAACCAGAAGCTAGTGAACAGCAGTCGGGAAAAGCCAAAGTTTTCAGGGTTTTTTCAAGGTAGATAAGACATAGGCACATGGCCCACAGAACCATTCTGAAGTATTTTGAGAAGTTTGTTCCCAGAAGAAGAATTTCCAGTCATATGGCCTTCGGCACTCTTGCAATTGCTTCTAAAAAGTGAGCAAACTTTTTAAGACAGGTAGCTTTCTGCTGGACCTGGATGGAATGCTCTAAACCACTTCACAGAGGCTACATTACAGCCCATTTTGTCATCCCATTGGCAGACACCTTTTTTTGGCTATAAGCAGAATAACCTGCCTTGAAGATAAACTGGTATGGTGGTCCCCTCTGAGAAATAGAAAGCCACATTTATGTGCTAGTAACAGTGAGAAGAGAGTGAAATATTCATATAGAAGACATTTTCCACACATTTCTGGCATGCTGCAAAAGATATTCGTTTCCCCTTGGCAGGGAAACGAATTGCATTCTCCTTGGAAGTAAAATCAGCCTGGGTGGGGTGTGCCAGCTATGGTCTTTGCTATGTGAAAAAGAATGGAAATTTCTCTGCTGCTCTTGAATAGAAAACATGATGAAATGTTAATCATTTCATATTGTCTTGCTGGAACTTGCTAGATTTTAGTTTAGAAAATAAGCAATGAATGCAAAGATGGTTATGATCATTTTAGTTCTGAAATTTGTTTTGAATACCTAGTTCTCAAGGAGGAAAAATAGCTGTACATCTGATAAACAGCTTTTCATGTGAAAATGTGCCTTCATCCTTCTTCTGTTGGTTTGGGAAATATACTTCGTTGGGTTCTGGCAAAATGTATACCATGAAACTGATCATTTTTGCAGAGTAGCAATATAAAATAAAATCCTGGCTCTGCCTTAAATACTAGCAAGGGCATGAGCTCCCAGGATCTAACAGAAGCTGGGTGGCTCACATGCTTACACAATGGCTGCATATGTTCCTGAAGTAAGGTGGGAAGAGCATTTGGGATAGACGTGTATGTGGCATAAGCTATAACACGTTACTACTGTACTGCTGAGATCTAGTCATCCAATACAGTAATGGAATTGTACAGTCAGATTTGGGGGTGTTGCCTCTTGAGTCAGGAATATTACTCAGTGTGAATAAGAGTGACAGAATCAGCCCCAGAGTGGGGTCCAGATCATGACTGGTGGAAAATGCTCCTTGTTACAGAAGGGTTGCTGTTTTGCAGGAATGGACCATGTGAAGAGGCAGTGACAGCTTTAGTAAAGATGACACATAGGCCATGGTGGCTTAAAAGGGCTGCTTGAGAGTTCTTTGCTTTCCTGACTAAAGATCTGAAAGTAGATTTAACACAAGATTAAAAAACCCAACCCAAACCCAAAAAGAAACCCACAACAATGGCCCACCTTCTTATTTAGTTTTTTTGGGTTTTTTTTTTTGTCTTCAGATTTCCTGGATGATGCGACAAATCGCATGAGGCATTTTGTGTTACAAAATTTCATGTCAGGTTATACAGCTGATGCAGCCTGATGTAATTGTGCTGGCATATGCTGAAAGTCAAACAAGAGGAAACACATGTTTCTGAATGGCAAGATGTTACAGTAAAATGTTGCTTTTTTTTTTTTTGTGTGTGGTTTTGTTGGTTGGCAGAGAGCAAAGATCTAGACTTCGTGATGACAAAGCTGTAAGACGTGGGAGGTGATGACATTGGAGTGACTGGGCAATTATGCCGTCATGGCTGGCCTGAAGTGGGGAGATGCTTTGCCCTGGAGCATTGAGAGATCAGTATCACTGAGACTACTGCTGCCTTCCCATGTCTCACCAAAAAAAAATGGAGACCTGCTTCCTAGGTAGGAGTCTAGTGCCTATGCTTGTCTCAGGGCCAGATCTTAAGACCAGGCATCGTAAAAGCTCAAGAACCAGTTAATTACAATGTTCATGACATTTTTGTGGATGAAACCACTCTTTACATGTCTGTGTGTCCTACTCCAAGAGCTTTTTGCCACCTGCCATTCCCCTGACTGTCATTCATTCTTGCACACTTCTGGCTTTCTCCAGGTAGCCTGATGATGAGTGCTTCTGGCTTTGTGCTTTTTTTTTGTACTGAACAGAACGGCTGAAGTTAGAAGTGATGTTATTTTCTTGCAGCAGCAACAAACCGCTCTGTATTTTTTTCTTCTTCATATCCTCCCCTTAGCCCTGATAGACATGGATGCTTGTTCCAGTAGAAAAGAAATGTGGCAAAAGATGTGTGATTTGCTGCTTCAAGAGACCGAATGAAATACAGGACATCGATCAAGAAATGAGCCTGAGTGATTACTGGAGAAGGTATCCAGTCACATATCACGTGAGGTGCCATTACTCACAGTTTGCAATATCAATGACCCAGGTACTTTATATAAATGGTGATGAAAGCTAATTTCAGTGTTCTTTCTAGCAAGTCTTATTTTGGGGCACACTTATCCAGCTGTGGAAGAGAGCCTGGAGCCTGCCAAAGGCTAAATTAGCATTGTGCTGGGTGGTTTGTGATGTGGAGCCCCAGGAGCGACAGGGTTGCATACCTTTCTTTGAAAGGGTACATTGTCTCCCGACATTTTCAGATACATGGGTTTCTGGACCTTCTCCAATACGTATGTGGACACAACAAGTTGCGTAACTAAATTTCAAGAGATGGGTCATATATAATACACAGAAGGTTTCCCACGAAGATCCATTTCAGGGCCAGGCACTTCAGGATCAGGCTGGTACATACAGCTGCTGGGAATGACTTCAGACAGGGAGTCACAGGACTTCCTCATGCTGTACAAAGTTCAGGCAGCCTATTTTTAGGCCAGCCTTTGATGTAATAATGTGGGAAATAGCACTGCTTATGAGCTTGCAATAAATGGGTGTAAACAGATGTATTAGGAGCATGTATGTTGCTTTCCCCTCTCAGTATAACGAAGGTGTGCATGTCCTTACTCACCTTGCTCCAGTAAAATCTCCACTGTATCCACATACATGAAAGATGCATGGGTACCTGTCAACCCCAACAGTTCTTTCTACTTCACATCCAGGACCAGGTATCCATCTCACAAATGCCAGCAGCTTCGAGCCAGGGAGCATCCCAGCATGCGTGAGGACTGTGGCACCCTCTCCCACTGCGTTGCCCTGTGGGCTGCTGCCAGCTCTCCTCACCCACTTAACAGAACATAAATGTACAGGTGCCCAAATCTCATTGAAAATTCTCTAAGAATAATGCCAAGGTCCCAATATTGCTTCCTTGGATAAGGGAGCCCTGCGCTACTCCAGCATTCCAATGTCTGGCTGCTTAGTGTGTGTCCCACCTCCCAGGCCCGATGCTGCTTCTTCTCTTTCTGCTGGCATATATGATCATATTAAGCCACACCCTTAGGTTCCCCTGTGAAGTCACTGTTGAAAATCTGATCCTGAAGCCTGCATAAAACAGTCAAAATTTCTGTCCTGTATGGAGCAAAAATGCATTTCCATCCAAAAAAAGAGAAAAATATTTGCTGTGGAACAAAAAGTTCTGAAAAAATTATTCACAATTAAATGCTCCAGTTTAGTCTGTTGAAAGTGGACCAACACATCTGAGTAAATTCAAAAATTAAATGGCACCTCCTAAGAGGAATTGTTTTCTCTCAGCAGTTGCCATTCACATCTTTTGTGCCCTTTTTTCTCCCGTGAGTTGGATTGTCTGTAAATCTGCATTTCCCCAGGCATAAAATTACCTTCTCTCTCACTGTGGTTGATGTTTATGATTTTCTGAAAACTGTATTTTATTATTGAAAACACAATCCCTGGCCATGTCTATTAGTCACCCCCTCAGGCATTTTCAGAGTCTTTACCCACAATCTCTTTCTTCCCTTTCTCTCTTGCTGCCTCTTAACCCTGTGCAGGGTTTGGTTTTCTACAGGGGCCATGTCTTCATAAGCACCCATGGTACCAGCCATCCTGAAGGAGGAAATCACATCATTCTCATTGTTGTTACTGGGTGCTGCATTGTTATGGGATGTTACTTACATTTGATATTCCACTGCCATGCCTGAGTTCTTCTGTCTGCCTCTTTCTTAATTCAGGAAAAGGGCAGTGGGTGTCTTTGATGACTGAAGGTGAGTATATTACAGTCATAAGATATAATATTTCCATAAGGTTTGAGTCTCCCCTTCCTTTCCATGAATCTTTACACCTCAGTTTGATTTTTTTTTTTTACATCGTGTTTTCACTATATGATAATTCTTCAAGACACTGTGCAAAGGAGCTAAGCCTGCCTGGATGCATGGAGATCTCAGGAGTCACAGAGTCGTAGGGGTTGGAAGGTACGTCTAGAGATCATCTAGTCCAACCTCCCTGCCACAGCAGGGTCACCTAGAGTAGATCACGCAGGAACAACTCCAGGCAGCTTTGGAAAGTCTCCAGGGAAGGAGACTCCACCACCTCTCTGGGCAGCCTGTTCCAGGGCTCTGTCACCTCACAGTGAAGAAGGCTTTCCTCATGTTCAGGCTGAACCTTTTGTTTTCTAGTCTATGGCCATAGCTGGATGCTAGCAAGCATCCAATTCTCCAGTAGTTCCCTGCTGCCTGAAAACCCACATGGCCAATTCAGAGACTGTGCAAGTCAGCTTTCCTGAGGGACAGGATAGTGTAGCTGTAGCTCTCAGTCCCTAAACAGCATGGTGGGACAGGCTCAGTGCTCTGTGCTCCAGGCACTCAGCCACATGCACCTCCCTTTCCTGGACATCTCTGGGGAAGGATGCTCCTCTTTGGGGTCCGGATCTTGAGCATTGCCACAACCCCGCACAGGGTCAGTCTTTCCACAGAAGGACTTGCAGAGGTGCCCTTGGAGGCCCAAGGGCAAGTCCCTGTGCAATCAGCCTATGGTAGGCAGGGGCTGTTATGGCAGGCTGAAATCAGGGTTGAAGGTGGCAAAAGTGTTCCCGCTCTTTGCCTCTGTATCTTGCCAGCTGGCAAGTCTGCACTGTGTGCTGTTAATTTCACAGTTTAGGCTGGGCCACGGACTTCCTTTCCCTCTGGATGTGCCAGCTTTACTGTGGGGCTTGCAGCCAGGGGCTTCACCACACAGCAGGACCCCAGTGTGGTTTGCAGGTCACCCATCAGCAAGACAGGATCCGACTGGGAAACCCCAATTACTGGTATTCTCTGCAATCACATCTGTTTGGAACATGCTGATGAAGCTATTATTTCTGCTCCTGTCACTTCTCTGATGTGTTTAAGATTTAGAGATTTCTTGTTTTCTCCCCCTTCCCAGCTCTCAGAAATGTATGGGCACCATTTCAATAGCTGTCTCTAAAATTCTCACAGCTGCTTTTAATTACTCACAGTTTTCCTAAAAGTTATTTTAAAGATTCTATTTTTGCTAACGTTGGATATTCACATCCAATTCATAACTTAATTAAGAGCTCCACCCTGAAGTAATTTGAAATTAATTCCATTCTAGGTGTCCATTCTAACTGCATTCTCACACCTATCTGCCTGGGCTTATTACTCTTTCACTATGTCAATTAATGTAATTAATTATAATTAAAGAGTCATTTTAAAGTGATACCTCAAGTTGTATATCTGCCACAATTTTCTGAACCTCCAGTGGCCTTGGCCTTACTATGTTGATACCAAAAGTTGCTGTGTCGGCTGTGTAGATGACAATGTCTGTAGTTTTCACCCAGACGTGTAATCCCTGACGGCATTTTGGTTACATCTGCATGCAATCCAACGATGGTTTTGGGAGCTCCTGGAGCTACTGCTGGCAGGCTTCTCCACAAGAACCCACAGAGAATCAGGTGGCCATGTGAATACAGCATGGTGTGGGCACATTTGGATGAAGTTTAAGTTCACTGGACTGTGCAGTGTGTGTTGGAGAGCTGGGTAACTTCTTTCCTGCAGCTGGTGCTCACTGGGCTACCCTGGGATGTTTGAAACAGCAGCTGTCCTGGCTGAGCTGACACTGCTCTGCATCCCTTCTTCAGGGATGCTTCCCAGCTGTTCCACCTGTGGTAGTGCATCCTCAGGCCCCTCTGAGGTTACTGCAGCTCTTAAGGTCCTTCTAGAGACACCACTTGGGGATGCTGCTCCTCTGGACCCTGGCTTTTTTTCATTTCGGGCCACATGCTGCTCTTTCTGTGCATACCCATGACCCCTACAAGAGTTGGCACCTGCACCTTTCACAGCATATTCTCCTCTTTATGATGGCTCAGTTTTCTAGCACACGTTTCCCTGCGGGACCTTCTCTGCTTGTCATGTTGCTCAGCTTTCTCTGTCAGCCGTCAGGTCATGTCTCCTGGCCTGCTGTAAGAAAGAGCAGGCCCCTCTCTTCCAAACTGACACTCACTTTTCCCAGTTGCAGCTTCTGCTTTTCCAGCATTCAGACTGGGAAAACTAAGATGAATTGAGTTAGTCAAGTTGCTGTCCCAGGCTTTGCATACACATCAGCCAGAGCTAAATTAATTTCCTGATGGGAACTTGGTCTCCTCTTGCTCCTCATGTGCCTGCTGGGGACTACTATTTCTGTAACCTCGAACACCCATCTCCTGCCTCCCTCCAATGTTTCTTCTAGTCCACCCTTTGTTCAATGGAAGAAAAGGACTTGAAATGAGGATGTTCAAGAAAAAGCAGATCAAAAATAGGTTGAAGTGGAAGATCAAAAGGAAAACATGAAGACAATCAAGGACAGCATGTGACAGAGAAAATATTTTCTTCTGAGCCAGTTTCTCTCTAAAGTGCTGTTCCTGACACAATAACACAGTTTTCTGTTCACTGAGCAGTTAAAATATCCTGATTTGGAAGGGACCCAAGAGGATCATCGAGTCCATCTCCTGTGCTCTTGCTTAGCTGTTGTTCAATTAAAACATATTTTGTGAACTGTTGGGCCAATTAATATTTATTTAGAAGGCGATGAGGGAAATCCTCAGTGAACTGTTTCACACCTCCAATGAGACCTGGGCATAGGCTAAGCAGAGAAAGACTATGTCTTTTCCTGCTTTAGATCTCCTTTGAATACTGTCTCAAATCCTTCAAAATTTGTGCAGACAGTCTGTAGCTAAAACTGTTTCTACCAGTGAAAGAAAGAAAAAATTAATTGTGGAGGCAGTACAGTCTTTCAAGGTTTCATATTCTATCTCAATCTGCAGAAATGGGTGCAGATCTGTCTGTGACCTCTCTACTTGTCTGACAGTGGCACATGTTAACAGATGTTACCTTTCATTGAGGAAACACACTTTAAGAGACAGATTTGAAATAATGGTTTCTATTTTTACAGCAGCAAATGTGGGCATCAGGAACTGTAGGAGGTTGACATCAGCTAGACATCTAAAGATGTGATTGTGCCTGCAGGCAAAGTACTCAGACATTTAAATTATAGGAATTACATCGTAGTTATTTGTGGATACAAAAGTGCATAGGTAAAGCATGATGAAAACCCAGATTCCAAGGTTTTATTTTGACTGCATTTGCTCATTGAAGGTTATCTCTCATTTTTACCATTCCTACATTACCCAGTGGGGGCTATAGCCCTGGTAAATATACAGAAGCATTATGTAAGCCATGCCATCAAGCGACTGACAAACCTAAAGCTATACCATTCCACTTTCCTTGCGGGAAAACCTATTTTTATTTAATGGCCAGTCAGTGGTGTTTGTCCCTTAAGGAGGATATCCACAGTGGGAGGAGGGGAACAAACTGGGTGCATTAATAAAATTGCATGTAACTCAGACACGATACCTGCATGGGCTCCCACGGACATTTCAAAAAATCTCCTGGGATGACTGGGCGATACTACTTCAGCTGCATTCTGTTTCCTCATTTCTGTATTTTTGCTGAAGTTGAAACCGCCCTGTATGCATGGTTTTCTGGACTGTGTTCATCGGCTGTCACTACTGTCTAGTAGGCTGACTAGGCTGCCTTCCTTCACTGCTTTCCTCATACCTTATCTTTGTAAAATGCAAAAAGTATCCACTTAAGTGGGTGACTGTCCTGGTAACATTTCACAGCAATGTGTGGACTTCATATCAGAAAAAAATCTCATTAATTTACTCCAGGGACCTAGGAGTAAACTAATGTCACTGGCCACCCATCCCACAACACAGCGAGGTGCCGCGTGCCGTTTGGGACAGAAATGCATGGGCACGTGTCAAAAGTGTCGTGGTACCTTTCTTCGTATCAATACCAAGAAAGAACTGAGGGATCCTGCCCTCTGTGGGTGTGTATCTGTCTGAAGCATTGGTGGACACGTTGTGTTCAGCAAGTATTGCTGTCTCTTGGGTAGGCGGTCCTTTTAGGCACAGGGCTGATGTCTGGTCCTAGGGAATGGGATTCATTCAGGTGAACGATGGTGTGGTGCCATGCCCCCACAGACCTCAGTGCATAACTTCTACCATTGCCAAGACATAATCTGTGTTCTCCATGAACTCCAAGATTTCTGGTTTTGTTTGGAGAGAGGAAGAAGGAGGGCTATGAAAGAGCTAGAGGAGCCGTCTCCTTTCTCCTCAGCTTGCCCCACCTCCCTCCTTTTCTCTGCTTTTGAACGCATGTTGTTTTGCAACGCAGACTAATTCCTCCTAAGGTGTCTGGGTTTGCAAAAGATGTTTTCTCTATTGACTTGGATAGCTTGATGGGGTGGAAGCAACCGCTGGGGAGATCTATTAGAGAAAGTGTAATAAGTACAGCCAGTGCTAGCAAGATCAGCCAGGGGAGAGAATCAACTCAGGGGAGGTAATCAATGTTTTCTGTAGGTGTTAAAATCATCTGATTACTAATGACTCATGGGTAGTAATGTGAAAATTTCCTACTGCTGAAGGTAGCAATAAATGCATTAAATAAAACCAGCTTTTTCTGAATGTTGTGGTTTGTGATGTCAGGGAAGGTAGCTCAGTTGATGCTGAGGTAATATGAAGTAAAATAAGGAATCTGAAGATTCGTAACAGATGAAATCCAGCTCTCTAGAGTGACACAGGTAAAGAGTCACCAAACGCATCATGGTCTTCTCACTGCTAAAAGTGGTCAGTTCTTTGTTTTGTGAGGATTGCATTATTGCCCAGCTTTAACCACTTTTGATGCTAAATAGTTGTATGAACATTGCAGCTACCAGGCATCCGTGGGACTGCATGTCAAAAATCAGCCTTGGCATTCATTTGTTTGCCATCCTACCTCTTGAGTAGGATTTTTAATGCACGTAGTACAGCGAGCTGTGTAACACACATTGTGTGGTGCCATGGCAGCCAAGGGGATGCAGCCAAGGCTAGGAGCAGTGGGAATGCAACTGTGTCGGTGACAGGGGTTTTGCAGCAGCTCAGCCTCTCTGCTGTCCTGTCCTGCAGAAGATTTGCAATGTGCATGGGAATAAAAATGTGCCAGTGGAGGGGTTATATCCTGTTTTCCTCAGCTCCCTTAGGAAATCAATACTGTTAAGTGTTATTTTTCTTTTGGTTTTGCTAACCAGCTTCTGCCAGAATCATAAAACTAAGGCTGTATCACACGATAAGAATAGTAATACACTGAGCTAACTTTTTTCTTTAAAAGAAATTGGCTATACTCAGTGGATTTTTTTCTTCCCTTCAGATATGGTCCATGTAGTTTGATTGTTGCTCGGGTTACAGCAGGTTTTTTTGTTTTTTACATAAGCCAAATAATACCTTGGCTTCCTCTTTTTTTTTTTTTCATTTTTGCATTATTTTGAGAAAAAACTGTAAAGTTTTATAAGCAATACCGAGCTTAACTGACAGTAGTATTAAGGGTAAGATTAGATACAAGAAATCCAGTGCAATATATCTGGCCATAAAGTGCTACTTCAATTAATCTAGTTGCTATAACAAAGTTTTGTTAATAATCAGCAGTCCCGCATAACTATTTAATTATGCTCAGGTGCTTGTCTGGATTTGAAATTGCTTCATTGGTCAGGCAAGCATCTTAATGATGAACAAAATTAGAATAGCTCAAAGTATATAATGAGAACTGTCTAGCACCCTTATTGATTTCCAACAGGTATTTGCTATGGCAGCTTTATGCAAACTGTTGTTATCCTGTGTTTACAGGTTCTACCATCTAATCGCACCAGGGTTATACACCCAATAAAGCATGCACCCCACACGCTCCAGTAATACAGAGAACAAGAGGAAGCAGAAGTGACACAACAGACATCAGCTGCAAATGAGACTGAGGTATGATAAACACACTTTGCATATAAATCATGCACCAGATTTTTTTTCTAGAGGGCTGTGTAATTCATAAGTAATCAGTAGAAGAAAACTTGGATGAATGTGTGTGCCTGCAATATGCACGTGTGACACGTATTTCTGTGCACATCTGTGTTGTAGGCCAGCTGGTATGTAGAGCAGGAGAGGGCCCATCTGCATCCTCACCCGTGCTCCTTGCCATGCTGCAGCAAGCATTGCCCAGATGTGCCTTTGTCTCACCTTCCTGGTACTCCCACCCTGCTTCTCACACATCACTGTGGCACCTTACAGTACTTACCCTGGCTGTGAATCCAGGTGAAAGGAAAACCAAGCTCCTGCCTGAAGTAAACGGCTGCAGCAGCTGAAGCAACTGTCTTGCACACAGATTGTGTGGAGACTGGGGAGGGAGATCACCTGGGCAGCTGCAATGTTTTGGGTCTGAACACATACATTCGGGTTGTCACAGAAAGCCTATATGGAGGTACACATAGGTACATGTTTGTGTGTGTCTGGGAGAGGTAAGCACAGTCAAAAGTACAGAAACACAACAAAAGTGCAGAGAGAAGAAGAAGCCAGTGAGTAAAAGCTGAAAGTTTGGGGCATGATACCTTCCAGAAAAATATTTGAGACTCTGCACAAAGAAATTGCTTTCTAGTTTTGAATTTCTAGTGCCCTGAAAGAAGTTGTAGGCTGTACAACTTCTTTTCAAATAAATAAGATAACAACTATAGCTAGTTCATCATCCAGTTTTCCTTCTGGAGGAATGAATTTGCAAGATTTGGA
Source organism: Eurypyga helias (assembly GCF_000690775.1). Classification (NCBI taxonomy): domain Eukaryota; kingdom Metazoa; phylum Chordata; class Aves; order Eurypygiformes; family Eurypygidae; genus Eurypyga; species Eurypyga helias. Next base: position 26,297 of record NW_010227076.1, read on the forward strand.
CTTCAAGAGCCTGGGTCATCTATTCTGACATTGATGAAAGTTTTGGGTAAATCTAGTGATAAAACAGTGAAAATTCGAAGGCTGGACTAATTTAGTTGAGAAAGTTGATTGTAAATCTCATGGGGCAAGGTTTTTGTGTGCAATTTCTCATAAATATTACAGCTGTTTATAAGGACTTTACACACAAGCTTTTTCATGGCTTTCTATTCTGAAACTTACTAACTTTTCATAAACCAGAGATAATAAAATTACATAAGGCAAAGATCTATATTTTTTAATTTTCTCATTTCTGATCGTGCCCTCATTCACCCCTAAAAAACTTCATTATGTTTTGAGGGTCTTGTAAGCTTAGTTACTTCTTTTTTTCTTCTAACTACTTTGTTCATTCTTACTTCACACAGCTCAAGTTGTCCTCAGAGATGCAGATAATATATTCCAACTTGGTGCTTGGTTTTGCAGGCACTGGCGATATTTTTTAGAGAGGGAAACATTTCCATAAGCACACTTTTCAGGGCATGCCGTTAAATGCCACTGGCTTGCTGAAGTATTGTTCTGAGCTATGTAATGCTACCAGTAACAATTAACAATTGCATAGCATTTTCCATCTGACTATATGTTATCACTTACAGACTTCATGATGCTCCTACAAGTTTAATTCCTATGTCCCTATTTTGCAACAGGAAGGTCACTATAGAGGTGCATGCCAATTGTCTGGGCATTCACTAGGTTTTCTGTTCTCATTTTTGGCTCTTTGGCTGAAGGATAGTACTTCAGTCTTTTTTCAATTATTGTCATCTCTTATGTTACTCTTGGTTCTTGTTTACATGCAAGAACAGTTATGTTCTGTGCCTCTATGAAGTGCTGCATGCTAATCAAATAATGAAGTGGAAAATAATTTCAGAAGGAGAACTTCCAAGACAAATATTAAGATATAAAACTGTCTTCAGAGTTAATTACTCTTCATTTCTTAAGATTCTCTTTTCCCTTCTCTGAGCGCCTTTGTGTACTGGACCAACTACCCAGAAAAGAGGCATTTCATATTCAACAGCAGGGTTGTAGGCAAAATGTTGTGAAGGTGAAATGCACAAATCAGTCAGGAGAAGAATTAACTCAAACTGACAGTCTATACCTAGATTGTATGAGATCAGTGTCAATGATTTAAACACAACGGCATTTTCCAGCCTGCGAGCCAGATGAATACTTTGGAAGACAAGCATACACAGTTTGGGTTTACAGTCCACAAAAGGTTAATGTTCCCTGATGCCTGTGAGTGCTGCGTGAAGGGTGGTTGAGGCTATGCTCCAGAACGCAGTCCTAACATGGATAAAACACAATGTTCCCATGATCTGAAGTGAACTTCCTCCCTGTGTTGCTGTGCTTCTGAGCAGAGAGCTTAATTAAGAGCCGGCTGCACACCAAAAGTGTGCTTTGTAAGTGCACCACTAATCTCACCGAGGCACGTGTTAGCATTGTGAGCCAAGCATGATGTCAGGGTCATAATTTGAAACCCTCACCTCAGCCTTAGTCAATGCTGAGATAACAGTAGCACATGCTTTTACATGAAATATGCTGTAGTGAATGAATAAGCTCTCAAGGCAACATGATCTGCAGACAGTGTGAAGTTGAAGCATAATATTTTCATGCACTGCCTGCAAGGGAACTTTATATTTATTATATGTTGTAAACAGTTTTTCCTTAAACTGCTTAAAACATCTGTTGGAAAGGTTGGCGAGGAGCTCCTGGACTTCAGGACTTGTTAATACTGTTAATGCTGTTAATACTTCTTAATATTTGTTGGAGTATTAAGGAGATGAAAATGAGTGATAGTGAACCAACTTTTCACAGGGAAATAGATGATGATGAACTTCCTAATTTAAAACTGAGTGTGAACTCAGCGGTTTTGTAAAATATCCGTCAGTCCATGTGATGATATTGACTTGCCATTGTTTTTTATAGGTGCTGTGTGCCAGGATGTGTACCCTAGTGCCAGAAAAAACCCACCAAATCCCCAGAGAAAAGCAAACCAAATCAGATTTGTTTCTCTAGGTCAATGTGATTAGTTTGTCTGAATGTGTAGAAGGGAGCTAAAGTGAATATCCAAATATAAGGAATATCTAGTACAGAATACCTAAATTTGATATACACATATGTATAAAGTATAAAGTGAACTAAAGAAATAAAGCAAACCCCTGTTGAATTAGAATACCAAAATATTTGTGAAAGTAGAGTGAAGAACTACACTGCTGATTAAACATAATAGCGATTTTCTGTGGTGACATTTCACATGGGGTTTAAACTCCTTGAATGATTAAAATTTTTTCCTTGTTCGCATAAGCATGGATGCTCAGCCATTTTCAGTGCCTTTGACACATGAACTGGCTCAAGTTCCCCAGCAATTCAAGCAAAATGAATCATTAAGTGCTAGAAGGATGATGGCTGAGAGGGGCTAGCAGGAGCTGAGGGTGCCAGGAAAGGCAGCAAGGAGCTGAGAGGTGGTGTGAAGGGCTCTGAGGGCAGCAAAATGGGGAACTCGCTGTGATCTTGGTGGGGCTTTCAGCTATAACCATAATTAGGCTATTGGTATTTATAATGCCTTTAAAATAAACTGAACAACTTTGTCCCCAATTAAAATTTCATAACCAGATATATAGGGTCATACTGAATGTAGGACAGATGTCAGATTAGCAATTCAGTGAAGATATTAAGCTGTTTCATGTTTATAGTACAGCCTTCAAGCCCTCAAAGGTGCTGCTAATGAACCCTTATGGCATTTTTAGCATAAGATTTTGTGTTAAAAGATCTGTGTACGCATCTTTAAAATGTCCCTATAACAGTTTTCTCCTTGTATATAGTTACATGAAATTTATGACAACAGAAACCACACTTTTCCATGGGCTGAAACCTACGGTGCAGCAGGTGTCCAGAAACTCCAGATTGTATCAGGTAAGATTAGCAGAAAGTTGGACGAAAAACACTGTTCTTAGCTTACTAGCCCCTTCTTTTCTCACTTCCTGCATACTGCAGATTGCTTCTCTTGAGGGTCTTGAACTAAAAAAAAAAAAAACACAAAGCACACAAAGCATAGCTTGCTGTCATCAAAAAAAGATAGGGATCTTCCTGCGGGTCAGGAACGGTGATTTGTTATCAGCCAAAGCAGAAGGCACTCAAGGCTGAGCGAAAGACTTAGGAAAAATAGATAAATTATATTTGTGTTCTTAAAGGAAACTTGCAGGGGACCAAACAGGCTTGTAGAAAGTAGCAGGAAAAAGGAACTGCCTCTTTTATTGATGGTGACAGCAGGTAGTCTGTTTGCTTTACGGTAATATCTGTGAACCCTGGCACAGCGCATGAACTTCTCACACTTTGTGCTGTACAAATATGGAATGAAATTAAGGCTGCTCTGCCACAGACTTCGCAAATAGTGAAAGGATTTACTGGGAGGTGGAGCCAAGTGCACTGTAGCTCAGCTAGGAGCATTACCTTGTGCGAGGTAAGGGTTCGTGCATCACGGGATGTACTCACTTCTGCTCAGCTGAGAACAGCTTAAACCTCTGCAACTTACTTGTTCAGATGGAAAACCACTGCTCCTTTCTCAAAAAAACTGAATCTAATAGGCATATCCAAAAATAGTTATTACCCTAACTTTAAAAATGCAGGCATTGTCTAGAGAATGTAGTAGTATAGTAAAAGGACACTATGAACAGAAGATGAATTCAACACAAATAATCAGAATCAGCTATTTAAACTCCTCCAAGTGACAACAGATGCAGGCACAGAGGCATGGTGAGAAAGGAGTGGTGTACTTTATGCATGTCCCAGAAAGGGTAGTGCAGTTGATGTCTGTGAGGTTGCTGGGAGTGTTCTGACATCCCCTAAAATCTCAAAGAGCACTGTGGATTTTTATTCTTAAAGATTTGGCTTCTGATCATTTTGAAAGCACAGAAACTCATCTGTGCTTTGCTAACTGGTCAGTTGAAATATTAGGAAGTCCACCGGCGCGGGAACCCTAAATAGGAAACGGCTGTTGCTCATCCATCATCACCTGGGTTGAGTTAATAACAAGATGTTATGTGAAAAATAAAAAAGACCCTTTAACAAGTAGCCCCTCATCAGTTCAGAGGAAATACTACAGTCACCACAGACAAAGGAGTAGCATGAGTACTTGTGAAGATGGCCTTGGCTAATGTGTAGAAAAAACCTCTTTCAAATGGAATTAAACTTACTGCAAGAAAAATGGATTGCTGTTATCCAGGTTGCTTCTTTTCTTGCCCACCAAGGTACAGCACTTTGCATCTGACGGGCATGTCTTCGAAGTTATTTATCACATGCATTTTGCAAAGCCAAAACCATTGAATGCAGTGTTTTAAAGGGAAGGTTTCCTGTACTTTTACAAAGGAACTTGCAAAACCTAGCACTGTAATAATGCCCAGCCAAATCTTTTGCAATATAATGAGTGTTCCACTATGCAATTCTTTGTATTTTAATTAGAAATTTGTTTGGTTGAACACTGAAGCATGGTGACTATAAAAAAAATATAATATATATATGTCTATATATGTATCTATTAGGAAACTGCATATGGCAAGGCTAAGTATAGACCTTGAATATTTATGAAAAAATAAGTTCTAGAACAGAAACCACAGATACATACTTTGTTAAATTGATGAGAAGACACTTTTCTTGTTTGTTAATGTGAAATTTTTATTACTTGCAGGTATTTATGGAATGTATACTAGTTTCCAAGGCAACAATCATGCAGAAATGAGGTGACATATATGGGGCTGTAAGTGTTCATGTGCTGGAGAGGAGGACAAAGGTTGGACATCCCTCGGCAAGGGTAGGTGTGGAGCAGACCTACCTGTGGATGCATGGAGTTGCTGAGTCACTCAGGCCAGAAGTGACCTTGGGAGATCACAGAAGTCATCGAATGTCCTCCTTACAGCATGAGGTTCAGTTCTGCATTCAGCTTTTGTGTGTTTCTAGACTTGCAAAGTTAAGTTTACCTTCTCTAGCCTTCTGATCTCCAGACTGCAAAGCCCTGGCCTTTCGAGTCTCTCCTCACAGGGAAGATGCCCTGCCTCTTGCATTGGCAAAAACTTGCTATTTTGGCAAACCAGCATTTTATATAGGAGAGAAATGGCACTCTCAGTCTTTAAATATTACTGTTCCTGTTGATACCTAATATTTTATTGTCTGTTTTGCCTTCTGCTTCATGCAGAGCTTATCATTTCAGAGCACTATCAGCGGTGACCTCGTCATCTCCTTTCTCTGCTCTGTCTGCTAGCTCAGGGTTCAACATGTGTTTGGGATAAACATGACTTAGGTTATTTTTGCCTAGATGCTTTAGGTTTATTCAGACTAAAGCTCATTTGGCCTTACTTTTGTACAGTTTTGTACAGTCTTTCCTGATTTCCTTGCCCGTGGGATGGCATTTCACTACTTCAAAGAGCTCAGTAGCCTGTTTAGAGGTCACCCACTCTACTGCCTTTTCTAGGTCTTGGCTGAAAGTGTTGAATAACCCGGTCCCTGGTGGGAGTCTGCTCCTGACACGTCTCCTCCATGACACGTTACCTTTAATTCCTGCCCTTTGCTGATTACCCTTTAGCTTGCCCAAAAGATACTTCCTCCAAACCCCTGGAAGGTTTGTTGCTTAATAACCCCTTCCTTTCCCCCTGCAGAAATCTGTTTTACCCTTTGGGTAACTTTGACCTCTCCAAACACATGCTGTTGTGCTGTGACCCACCTTTACACAGGCATGTGTGCTCTTTGTTGTATTTTCATTTCGATGGTTTCCTGGGGTGTGTGAGTCACGCCTGCACAGAGTGAGACAGCGCAAAGCTGTCTAGCCTGGCTGCTGCTGGAATGTGTATGCTGCTGTCTCTCCGCAGCAATTTCTCATGAGTGTGTCCTTGAAGGCTTACAATATTTAACAGTACCAGCTAGTAAGTCTGACAGCATCTCAGGCTTTAACATTGCTGGAGGTGAAAAGGGCTAGGGTTATTACACTCTTCATAATTAGCCCCTCACAAAAATAGGTGGAGCAAACTCGTGCTCCTTTTGATGTACAAAATTGTCTACTTTCACCTAAGACTGTATTTGGTTTTGTCTTTTGTTACCTGCTTTTAAGAATGAAGAAGCTGGACAGATGAATCATGATTCTTCTGTGTCCTGTCAAACTGTATATAATAGAAATTAAGCTTACTAAACAACTGTTTCACAGCCCATTTCTCCTCCCATTTTTTGTAAGACAATTTTGCTGTAAAAGTGACAGCACAGGACTGTATAGAGAAGGAACTTCAGATGATCATCCAGGGTGAGTCTGAGCAGAATTTAGGTATTTTACATTGCAAGTGCGGCTCTGATGATTCATGTACCCTTGCTCTCCTCTGTACATGAATGGCACGTGTGTGCGCACAACTGACACACCATGTGCAAGCCTGCTGACTGGTGGATATTGAGTCAAATTGTAGTGTGAAAGGAGAGGAATGTACATGTCTGCTCTGTGTCACCACCTGAAGTCGCTAGGTTGCCTACTTCCCTGTGACTCACACCCGAACATGGCCCATCAACCACCTTTCCTCAGTAGTGGTTCCAAAGACCTTGCAGCGTGGGGGAAGGGTCAGGCCTGTTGGGATTAGGAATGGGTGCTCCACACGCTTATTCAAGAGAAGTATCTTAGCATCCATGCCTCATCTTACTCACTGGCAAAACAATTACGGAATCTATGGCAGTGAGGGCTTTTCTTAGATGAAAGGCAAACTCTTGGATGGAGAACACAGAAATGCTTCAGTTGCAGAAGACATTGGAACAGATGCTCCTATGCTATTTCTCTGTGGATCGTATGCCTCTTTCCACACCAGCTTCTAGAAATGGCTTAGTACTGTTTTGAAATGATTTTAAAAGAGTATTTTATAGCAGAGTGTCAGTGAATGAAACATGCAGAGGCCTTATCTTATTTTTGGCTTCCTTCCATTTCTGTGTGTGTTGCTGTCATTACAATCTGTATAACATCTGCTCACTTCTTGGGTGAATGTTGAGTGCTGAAATGACAAAATAAACTTTGTCTGCTGTGAGTGATCACCTTTTCTGCATTTATATTTGTCTGGAATATTTTTCCGTGTTCCTAAGCAGTAGACTATTTCCTTTCTCACTTTATTATGCAAATGCCAAGGTAAGTTCTTATATCAGTACTAATACATATATTTAATCAGCTGTTTTTTGGTAATGGAAATGATAACCAGCCTACCAACCTTTTTGCGTATTCATTCAGCCCCTAATCTACGATGTGTGAGTTCCCATTCCTGACCCAAAAGTTTCAAAGAATGTCCATCTTTATTTGTATCAGTATCATCCATCAACTACTGAACACATTTTCCCTTCTAGTTTGCCTTACTGACATTTCAATGAAAGATAATAAAAATTCTAGTCCTTAGCAGGTGAAAATTGTATTTTAGGAGTGGAAAGACATGTATTTCTGCCTACATAATTACTTTTTTTTTATTGCAGTAGGTAGAAAGAACATTGAAGACAAACGAGTTCTGAATTCCCTTTTCAAGGTTTGGGTATTTACTTGGATTTACTTTCGTGTTTTGAGTTAGACATTATCAAAACGAAGGGGATGTTCTTGACCATAGCACACATCCTGCAACACTCGACACAGAAAGAAGATACAAGAGTGCATTTACTTTGACTTTAAACAAAAGGGTTGCTAAGATCTTCAGTCCCAATGAAGATTCATCCCATTCATGCAGACGCTATGGCTGCAGCGCATGTGAGTAGATCTTAAGCCTTACTTTCGTAGTCTGGACTTGGGCACTGCTAGCGGTCAGCTGAAGGACTATTCACTCATAATCTTTCTCCACCTATTTGTTTAGTAAACTTGCGACCACTGCTGACCACCATGGAGCGGTGACAGTGAAGCAAGGAAGGGGAGGGGTCTACAAGGAACGCAGTTTAGTGGAGGTTCTGGGCATTAGTGTGGCCCATAGAATGGCTGCCAAAGAGCGATCTCTGGACAGTTATATTGAGACAGAAGCTTATACAGCATCAGAGACAAAAGGATTAGCCAGGAACCACTTTAGCCAACCTTTGCCCTGGATTTTGAGTTTGTGCTAGGTCTCTGAGGACACTTGAGGTGTTTGAATGTGAACACAAGCAGCAGAGGTGAAAAAAAAAAGTGTTTTAGATGGGTGTGCAAACAGCGTAGTTTCTTTCATAGGCATTAATTCATTGAGAGTATGAATGAGATATGATGGTTCAGTCATCATTTAGAAACTGAAATTACATCCCGCAACTTGGCATGTTCAGAACTGCCTGCTGTGATTGCTCAGTTCAGTCTCTCTTAGTCCGCAACTTTTTCTCATCTCTGTCTTCTTCAGTTTAACTGTTTTCTCATGTTATAGCAAAAAAATTTAAGCAGGTGCATTAGATTTGCCCCATTCTCATTTATCTTATTAGACACAACAGGTTAGTCTGGCATGGTGAAACTTTGGCCTAATAGCGTTTCATTTTTTCCCCATTTTCCATACATCTTCACTTATTTATTTTCACTTCAAAATGTAGCATGTTGGTGAAGATAGAGTAATGGGAATGTAGATTTTCAATTCTGAGATAATCATATTTTCAGGACACCTCACTGATTAGGCAAATGCTTTTTTTTTTTTTTTCCTAAAATGCTGGCAATTTTATTTAAGTTATTTTTCCACTGAAGACTTCTTAACACACTTTTCTTCTTTGCAGTGACTACGCAGAAGTGCTCCAGCCCTTTATAGAGACCCATTTTGGAATAGATTTAAGATAGAAATCTCTTAATTATGGGCTTTATGCATAGTTACTGCTGCTATTACAGTATATACAGACTATTCATACATTACACACATACTTGATTGTGCATGCGTCCCTGCTTTTCATACTGGAGTCACAGCATTTTACCATTATCTGAAACTGATTAGGCTTATTGTGTGCTTTCTTTTGCCTTCAACTTCAGGATAAATACGTCTGCTTCTGTGACAGAAATTTATTGGAGGTGATGGAGACGCTTAAGATGTTGCAGCTGTCCTTTCACTAGGCAGAAGTAGGAAACATTCACCGCCCCCAAAAAAAGAAAAAGCGCAGTGGAGGGAGAGGGAGGGTGAGGGACCGAGTGGGAGAGACCCCCCAGCTCCCAGAGCAGGAAGGGTGAGCTTCTGACGAGCAGTTGAGGAGAGGCAGCTCTACTTTGGCGGCACCAAGGACAGGAGTGATGGCAGCCAACACCCTCATGGACAGGAGCAGATCCCCGGAGTGTGGAGGGACCAGGGTGTGGGGCTGCAGTTCGTGCGGGCAGGGCCAAATGACGGTAGCCACTCGGCC
>NW_010227077.1:0-204 GCF_000690775.1 Eurypyga helias
CATCACACAGGGAAGTCTGCTGCCTACTTGGGGCCCGGGTTAGGGATGTCACTAGAAAACTCCCATGTCTGGTAAAGCCCTCTGACTATTACCCTCTGTTGGTAATGCAGGTGGGCAGGGATTAGCTCGAGTAGAGGAATCCAAAAGCCATCAAAAGAGACTTCAGGGCACTGGGGCAAATGGTTGCAGAATCGGGGGGCACCG
>NW_010227077.1:835-1170 GCF_000690775.1 Eurypyga helias
ACCGGTCCAGCTGGCGACAGTGGGTGTCCAGCTGTCTCAGAGAGAAAAAAGGATTCTTGCCCACAGATTGGCAGGGCTCATCAATAGGGCTTTAAACTATGTTGGAAGGGAGAGAGGGACAAAACCAGTAAGGACACCAAGAGATGCCCAGTGCCTGAGAAGAATCACTGGTCACCAGGAGAACACCTGGCAGGCAAAACAAGGGAGTTCTAGGTGCTCCAGTCCACAAGCCAGCTTCATCGGGGACTCAAATGCCTCTGTGAATGCACAGAGCATGGGGAATAAACATGAGGAGTTAGAGGCATGCGTGTGAGTGAGGCCCCATGACCTCATTT
>NW_010227077.1:1594-5940 GCF_000690775.1 Eurypyga helias
CCTGGCCTGGATGAGGCCCTCTACAGACAGATAGCAGCAGCTTCACATTCACAAACCCTGGTCCTCACGGGAGACTTCAACCACCCCGATATCTGTTGGAGGGACAACACGGCAGGGCACAAGCAAGTCAGGAGGTTCCTGGAATGTGTCGATGACAACTTCCTTCTCCAAGTGACAGAGGAGCGATGAGGAGGGGTGCCATGCTGGACCTTTTTCTCACCAACAGGGAGGGGCTGGTGGGGGATGTGAAACTCAAGGGCAGCCTTGGCTGCAGCAACCATGAAATGGTCGAGTTTGAGATCCATACAGAGGCGAGGAGGGCACGCAGCAAGCTTGCTACCCTGGACTTCAGGAGAGCAGACTTTAGCCTCTACAGGGAACTGATTGGAAAGGTTCCTTGGGAAGAAGCCCTGGAGGGAAGAGGGGAAAAGAAAGCTGGCAGGTGTTCAAGGACCTTCTCCTCCAAGCTCAGGGGCAATGCATCCCAATGAAGAGGAAGTTGGGTAAAGTAGTGAGAGTGGGAAATTTACCGAGATGTAATAAGTTATTTCAAGGTCTTGTTGGGACTTCTTTGTATCTTTAATGAAATGTTTACATACTTTAACATTCTTTCCCTTACAAATTGTTTGAAGTATGTATGTAATACCAGAACGGATTGGAGCCAACTCCTCATTGTATAGAATGTGACTGAGAGTGATCTGCTGAACTATGACAACTTGCAAGGGTGTGGTTTGCCCCATTTCTGAATTTAATTTTTCTAAATGTGAAGTTTCAAGTGATTCTGAGCTTTGCAACCTAAATCTAAATTCTGTTCCTCCAATCATCTGTACTGCATACACATTTTCTGTGAATATTGGTACTGTAACTAATGAAGTATGGCAGTGAAAGCAGTCAGAGTTAGAATTGCTTTTCTTGATGACTTTGATTTACTACGAAATTATGTTGGAACTAGACTGATGCACAGTTCGACTGGTATGTTTTAATTGTACAAGCAGAAAAGCAGCAATCTTTTGCTGATGCTGAAAAAATAAGTGGGCCAATTTAAATATATTTAAAGGCCTTAAGGATTAAGTTACTGAGTTACTCACAAGCTCATGAGATTCTGCAGAACAAAACCTGTTAAAGGCTGGTTTAATAGAAAAAAAAAAACCAACCACCAACCACATTTCCTGTTCACACTCTAGGAAATCTTGTATAATGCCTTATTTATGCTGAACTTCTTTAATTATAAGGTCACAGATTTTTTTTGTTGTATACATCAAATAGAATATTCAATTTACATCAAACACAATTCTACCAAAAAAGATGAAAAGAAAATGCATCTAAAGTAGCTGCTTTTCTGCCAGAATTAATATTAGAAGGAAAACTACAATATATAGTATCTGAAAGTCAGCAAAGGTAGAAACAGAAATAAAGCTGTCACGTCATCTTGGAACATGTCCAGAAGTAAGTGAGGTCAAGCTGAAGGATATTAGTGGGTTTCAATGCATTTTGGATGAAGGTTTGTAGTTTATTCCTCTTACCAGTGCATTTTCACCTTTTCTGATTGATATCTTACTATCATCTCTCCATACTTCAGGTGACACTGGGAAAGTAGCATTTACTGAAATATTTCCTGCCAGATGTGAAAAGATGGTCTTCTACTTCACTGAAAATCTATGCTCCAGGAAAGTAATCAAACTAATCCAACCTAATCTAAAGTAAACTTTTAGATTTTGAGGCATACCCCATTTTCTGAAATTTTGCTTTTGGCAACCCTGGAGGTGTCAAGCAATTGAGTGACTAGATCAGTCCTAAATTTCTGTGGAACACCAGGACTAGGAATTAGGTTTGTCTTTCCTATATATAGATGTCTACAAGGTAAATGTCTATCTCTGACCAACAAATTTGAAATTCTTTCCGTAGCTAATAGACATTTACAGGGAATATTGAATTTGACATGGTTTGTAAGTCTACCTCATGTTGTTTGACTACATGTGATTCATCTGTTTTTTTCTATAGATTCCTAAAGGAGCCTTAGGTGGCCAATCCGATATTTGATATTACATGTAAGTTTAAGTGAAATGAATTCTGTGCTAAATATCTTTTCACTTTTGAAAATGAGAGACTAAATATGGCAGGTTGCTTTGGAAATATCTACCATCTGAACAGATTAGACTAGAATAGAATAGTTCCAGTTGGAAGGGACCTACAATGATCATCCAGTCCAACTGCCTGGCCAAAAGTTAAAACATGTTATTAAGGGAAATGTCCATATTTCTCTTAAACACTGATAGGCATGGGACATTGACCACCCCTCTAGGAAACCTGTTCCCATAAGAAAGTTTATCCAGTTAGCTGCATACATAGATCTACTTGCTCTCTTTCCCAAAGGAGAGTTAAACTCACACGTTCTGCCTCTCGGAATAGCACTGTCAGCTTAAAATATTCCATTTTATGAAATAAGACCCAAAACCCACTTGATAAAACAAAATGTGAATCTGTAACCTATGAGGAGATGGCTGTTCTTTATTTGGATTTCTGAAGGCCTTTTGTTTACACACAAAAACAGCACATTCAAAATACATGGCAAAACCCCCCAGATTTTGGAAGTCTTTAGAGAAGGTCTGCTGTAAACTTCCTCACTGTTTCTTCTTTGACATTACCAGCTGCATTGCAGGGAAGAAGAGAAAAGGCTTGCTAAATATCTACTTCCACCTACTGGCACATAAAGATTGTTTTTATAAAGACTGCTTGTGTTTTTCACCTCTCAGCCTTTTGGCAAGAGTATTTTAAAGACTAAACCATCTTGCCACACTATAAAGCTTCTGTTACCTCATGCCATTGATTCTAATTTTAGAGAGTGCTCTAGATTATCTCATCCAGAAGCATTAACATATATGTACATATGTACATTATGATTTTCTCCTTTAATGTCTTACTAGTATGAACTACCATTGCTCCAGACTTCCTTTTTACTAAGCAATTCACTGTGATTATTTCTACATTCAATATTATAGACTATTCTACAATTTTGGAAGTAAGATTCTCTGCCAGATGCTCAAGTATGCAGACTCAGAGAAAGGGTCAGCACTTCACTAGCTTTCTTACATAATGTTGTTTCTTTATTCTGAAATTCACAATGTAGAAATAACTTCCAAGTAGATTGATTGAAGAATGGTACCGCAACTGTGGGGACAGAAAAACAAGAAGTCTAACTGGAAAGGATAAGTGAAAAAATTTGTAAAGAAAAAGAGTCCTTGGGGGCAGACAAAACTATTTTCAGACATGCTGATGGATGGGGGTTACAGAAGTACAACATTCCTGTACTCCCAAGCTTTGGCTAATTCGAGGCTAGTTAATTCACAAGTTTTCCTAATACAAGTTCATAAACAGTTTCAAGGCCGCTCAAGGTCAAGGAATGCATATGTTCAAACATATTGTATAAAATCTTAAATCTGATCGAATAGGCTGAGAGGGTAGCCAGAGTGCATGTATTTGAATATTTCTAATTTTGAATTATATCAGAGCAAGAGAAGATCACAGCTTAAAACTCCATTGTGATTAACTTCTCACATGGAAGGAGGAATTAAGAAAATAGTCATCTATTTGCTATGACTGAAGAGAGAGGTTTTTTCTAAGACTCCTTTGCATTGATTCAAAGCAACTGTGGAATCAGATGATGACCTCTCAGAAATTAAAAACTGCTTAAAAGACATAAAGGAATTAATAAACTAAAAAGCCAATTTCTATAGAGAAATGTTAATATGCTAACTCTTATTCAGTATTCTATCTGATTGTCTTCAATATCTTTTATAATGAAAGTAAATTAATTTGGGAAAATATGCTGACAGCATTACCTCTATTCAGTACTAAAAAGTATTTTGGGGAAAATGCCAGGAAAATAAGGTGATTAAGTGACATGATTGCTAGTAAAATGCATTATAAACAAGAACAAAAGAATGCATTTCAGATAGAAGGCCTGGTTGGTTGTAACATGTCATGAAAAGAGTTAAGTTGGGTATCTTCTGTGGAACAAGGAAAAAGCCCACCTTATATGCAATTACAATAAAATATGAAAATGTATTTAATTTAGAGATAAATACAAGAAGTGGTATCAGGAGAGGTGAATCAGTGGTGTATTCCAAACTCTAGAGTTTATAACATTAATTCAAGTAAAAGTAACCAACAAGAAAATAAGCGAAAGCTAGTCAAAAAGCATATTTAATGTTTGTGCATATCCTAAAAGGAAACATTAAAAAAGGCTACAACATTTTGCTGTGAAGGATGATTAAATATGAAGAATAGAAGGGAAAATAATTTTTAGCTGCAAGAACAAGAGAAGATTTGTTTCAGAGCACAGCAGG
>NW_010227077.1:5960-12198 GCF_000690775.1 Eurypyga helias
GCCTTGTCATCAGGAAGGAAAAACTACTTCTTTAGCTAAACTCCCTATCTACCTCTACAGAATAGCTACTCCTGACATCATGGCTAGGATACACAGGTTTATCCTGTGTAACCCTGGGGATGCAATTAAGTAGATGCGTAGGCTTCATGATTTACTGCTAATTGCTCTCTTTTTTTTTTTTTTTTCAAACAGGTAGTTGACATGTTTACTTTCAGATTCAGCAACCAGTTACTGTTGGACTCTTGCAGTATGTACTTTTATATATATTTTTATGTACCTACATACATGTAATTTTTTACATTTTTACATATATCTCTACTTACTGTTATGTAAGTAACCTTTGGGGTCAATGATTCCAAATTTACTGTAGATGGTAAGTGTAGATGTAGAAGATGGTTATAATATAAACTTTTATTGTAAGCTTACTGAAAGTCATCTCAAATTCTCTCCTCCAGGCTAATGCTAGCCAGAACTTTTCACTGGGTCTTTCCAAGATCCTTACTGAAAGTAGTTACAGAGTTTTATTTGTGTGATGTTTAGAAACTTTCTAAATTTCAGCTGATTTAATCAGTTTGATTTGTCAATTTGCCTAATATTTATTATCAATACATAAGTTTTTTTCCTTTCCTGTTAGCATTACTAGCTAATTGAAAGAAAAGTATATGTATCCCTGTAAGGACCAAACATATGATATATTCATTTAGAGTTTAGCCACGAAACTCTTGACTTGCACATCAATTTTCAACTGTGGCATCACTAAAATTCATGAGATTGCTAACAAATACATGTGTGTAATTTCTAGCAACAAAGATCTGTACTCTGGAATTTTCAACACCTGATGTGTAAGTAATTACAACTTATGAATGGAAGCTGGATTTCGGCTGATAGCCTCTGCAAGTACCTTAGGACTGGTTTAATATGCACGTGAATGTTTGCATCTGCAGAAATACATGCACGAGCAAGTGAATTTGGAGTCCTTAAGAGTTTATGCTTCATCATCAAGATGTGTTGTGTGAATGATGCTTGCTGCTAGTTGTTCCGTGTTCGCTACTTTATACTGCTGTGCTGTGGCAATTTCTGAATGCAGATTCATATCCATAAAACATGACTCTGCCTGCACTTTAACTTGGCAAACACACTTATTTCCACTGAAAGGTGTAAAAGTGCAGGGAATGAAAACAGGAAGATTAAACACTGGCTATAATTTCGATTTCACTTTGACAACAAGCTTTATTTTGACCTATAAGTCAACAAATGATATTCTTTTTCTACATTCAAGGTCAGCTGCTTTTCCCTAGCACAGCTTACAAAAATGTACTGTATAGAAATATTGCAGTTGTACCCTATGGTTTTAATAGTGCACTTAAAATATATAAGGTAAGAAACATACATAAAGAATAGTACAACACTAATAGTGAGACAGTGGCACAAAAACTACTTTGCTTTATTTTTTATTTTCAGAATCACAAGAGGTAAGCATTATCACATGCTCGTATCATTTCTGTACACTGAATAGCTTTTGAAGTTTAAAAATGCATACGCTGATAACTGCAATCAAATCTTTCTTTGTAAGGCTCACCACTGTACCATAACCAGAATTACTCTTGGCAGCTTATTATCCTATGGTTTCTTTATAGAAACTGTACCATTAACAGAGAAAAGATGATATGGAAGATCTGACTTCTCAAAGGAAAATTGCAGGATGAGAATACTATTTAGCAAAATGTCAACACCATTGACATGGGAAGACAACTACATTGATCATGTACAGGAATTATACCACAGTGAAACAGGCAATCTTTAGTCTACAGAAGCCCTCTTAATTTTCCATATATTCTCATTATGAAGTCAGTGGAGTTTTTAATCATATCAGAGAAATACATAATCTATACAGTAAATGCTCTACAGTAAAAGCTCTGGGAATAAAGGGGAACACTTACCTGCTATTAATCAAAACCACTTTGGGATACACCAGCTAATGCACAATAAGCTGATTAAATACAACATGTAAATATTCTACACATCACCTCAGGATGTACTTTCAAGGATTTTATATGTTAGAAAGTACTTCTAAGTTGCAGCATTCATTTGCTATTTCAAAAGATACACTGTCGGGCTAGCTATATCTCTGCCTGAATATTTTGGAAAAGACGCCTGCATAAGATACATGGAAAAGACACATGGAACCATTTCAAAATTAGATGCAGCGGTCACATTTTAATATGGAAAGGACCATTTCAGTTTCATAGTGGATAGCACCTAGTAGAATACAATAGGTTGATCATAGGCTGGCATTCATAATGATTTGGTGTATTTTTATCCCGCTAGTTATTATTTCCTGTTATAATTAATACTGTTCATTGGAAGACCCTTGTGGATACAGACTCCTCTATTTAAGTGCTTGCCCTGATAAAGATAATTTCAGAGAGCATACAAACATATGTTAGTGCAGTATTATTCACTACTTCTCATCCATGTTTTTGTGGCAATTTTAATATAAAGATTATGAAAGGCTGAAACTTTAAAATCTACACTGATCTAACAAGCAGTTAAGTGTCACTTCACCTACTCATTAGTAGCCAAATACAGCTCCACAAAATATCTGGTATGTTCTCCTTGTTGCTGAAGTTATTTTAGTTTACTGTTGGTAATGATCACGTTGTTACAGGCAGTGATAACGGGAGACTCACTGAAACAAAGGGCTGAGCAGAGGATGGAAACAATGAAGGAGAAAAAGCAAACAAAGAAATGAAACAGAATATGTAAACTCTCCCTGTCTTTTAATAACAGAAACCTTATCCTTGGGCCTTCATAGGATTTCAGCTCGGCAAGTAACCCAGCTCAAGGAAAGCAGTTGACCCCCTTGCCTGACACTTGACAGACTATCTAGAGGACTGTATACACTTTAATGTCCCTGGTTCTGCAAAGGCATCAGCAACCTGGAGCAAGTTCAAAAAGGATGATGAGGGCTGGAGCATTGCCCCATGAGCAGAGGTTTGGGGCAGTAGGACTTGTCCCACCTGGTACAGACATGGTTTTGGAGGTGGCTACAGGAAGGGGACTAAGAGAAGGTAGTCAGGCCCTTCACAGCTATGCATGGCAGGGGGGTGACAGATAACAGGTATACGCTGAAATAAGAGAGGTTCGTGCTAGGTGTAAGGAGAAATTTTTCACCGGTACAACAGGTAGGCAGTGGGATGGGCTGCCAGGGAGGTTGTGCAGTCTCTGTCTTAGAAAGTTTTCTGATACCTGACTGAGTAAAACCCTGAGCAACCTGATTTGATCTCCCAGATGGCCCTGAAGTGACAAGAAAAAGCCATAAGGACCTCTACAGTGTGCTCTGAGGGCTCTCTGTGATGAGGGTAAGCATTAGCTTTGAATCAGTCATACAGGAGTCAGCTCTAAGAAAAATAGAGATGCATCATGTTCATCACACTAACAGGAGATGACTGAACAGTCTTGATATAGCCAGCTTGGGCCAAATCCAGAAAAGAATTTGCTTACATTTAAGTACAGTGGTAGAACCCCAAAATCTCTTCCTCAGCAGTCACTTAACAACTGCTTTAAAGTTGGTTTTTGATTCTGAAGCTGTGTGAACATGCCAGGCACAACAGCTCTCTGGCAGAACAATGCTTCAGTCCCGTGCAAGTGCCATTAGAGCCCAAACTAGGAAGAATCAGCACTCAAGTGTCAGTTATTCAAACATCTCTTCCTAACAGGGTCATTTAAAACACACTAACAAGATCAGTCCATTCACAATACGTATAGGCTGTGGCTATTTTCCTATAAAATCAGCAATCATAATAGCATCCACCTTTTACCAAGGGAAGGGAGAGTGCTAAAATTTCTTCAGTGTAAAATTAGGAATTCAAAATTTATTAGCTTAGAAATACTCAAAAGGAGGAAAATCACGTAAACCAGTGATTAAGGCATTCACTGACGGTAAAGAAACAGGGATTATTATTCTCTCACTTCTTGTGATTATTCATAAAGCTTTTTGGTAGAAACTGGTAAATGTAAAGTGAATAAAACCAGCCCTTTTTTGTGTAGCAACTAGTAAATATAAACCACCTCCAGCGCAACATCCAAGTGTTACTGGGAATTACCCAAACGTTGAATTTGGTTTCCACTGCAAAGCTAGGGCTTGCTAGGTTCCACATTGTGCCATGTACACCATCTCTGTCACAGAGCCTGGAGTTTGCACCCAGAATTTTAAAGCTTTTGGGGTCAGCTCAGTATTACAAGGCACAAGAGACTAGGGTAGCCTATTTTCAGATGCGTAAATTAAAATACATCCCAAAAGTACTACATTAAGAGAACTTTAAATTTACAAAGTCGAGGACTTAAAAAAATGGGATATACTAGACATGAAGGTTATGTAACCTTAATCAGTCTTCTCACAAATGCATTTTAGGATGCTGTCCTTAATTGCATCTGTCCCAACTGTTTCCATCCCTATTCTTTGACTATTTTCATTAGCTCCCTTAGGCCTTCCTGTGCTGATTCTTTGACTTCATTCTTTGTTCTAAAAGGCTTTGCTTCACTCTCAGTGAAGCTACTATTCCCAACTCACAGTGGATCTACTCTTACCCACTCACAGTCTTCCCATGGGTTACTGGGAAGCAAAGCATCCCTCCCACTTTGCTTGGGGTGGGGTTGGGGGTATGTGAGCTGTCAAAAATGCTTTCCACCTAGTTTTTTAACCTTCTATCGAAAAGGAAACAACATGTGGACTCACGTGCATATCAGACAGTCTTCCCCTCAGATACAGCTTCTGTATGTCTTTATTTGTTTTAACCAAATTCCACAAAGGGGTAGAAGCCCCAGGTGTGCCAAGCTTCTACAAGTGTCATAAAAATGCCAGTACAAGAGAGAGACTTTCTTAACGCAGGTAAGAAGAACGCTCAGCATTCATTCAATGCTTACGAGAGATCAGAGAACCCATCTGAAATACAAACCGGTCACACACAATTTCAGTGGTTTTACTGCTCACAGAGCAATGTATTTAACTTGGACAAAACAACTTATTTTCCTCTTCTCTCCCTCTTGGAAATGAAACTCAAGTCTGGAACAGACAGTCACTATGGAAAAAAATCAGCGTAAATGGTTGATATTTGGCAACATGATTAACAACTCAGAACAGGGACTTAATAAGAGGCAGCACTAGAGTACCACCTGCAATTATCCATTACATTCCAAGTGAGAAACCACTTGAGATGTAGAGAAAGTAGTTGCATCCCAAGGGTTTAGGTTTTGAGCTGAATCCAGTCTAAGGTAGTGTTTACAGATGAACACTGGTTAGAGGAGGATCTGAATACTTTCCATGATATAGGGATGGAGTGTGCTAGCCATACAGCGGCCAGCAGAAGTCTCTCATCTCCAGCCCAGTAATGACATGAACTCTATTTCTGCTTTAATTGTATGTGTGACAAGGTTGGTTTACTGCAATAATTATATACCATTGCAACCAACAATGCTTTACATAAATAGAAGAGGAATCAATTATCTTTTCATGGAAAGCTAAATTCCATGTGTTTTTAATAAAAGCAAGATGATCTTGTGGATTCCAGAGGCTCTGACTGCTCACAAGTCCAGGTGGATCCTGGATAGATTTTAAAACCGTGGTTTCTCACATAGGCTGAATGGTGTTACAATAGTGCA
Source organism: Eurypyga helias (assembly GCF_000690775.1). Taxonomy (NCBI): domain Eukaryota; kingdom Metazoa; phylum Chordata; class Aves; order Eurypygiformes; family Eurypygidae; genus Eurypyga; species Eurypyga helias. The sequence goes on from NW_010227077.1 coordinate 11,622, forward strand.
ATTAGATCTGCTGCTTCATATTTTGGGTAACGTTAAGGCACCAACCTCTTAAAATTTTGCAGGTTGTTTTTTTTCTCTTTTTCACTAAGGGCATTCTCAATGTCCTTGATGCAAAATTTCTTTGTGCCATACTGTATTAACCTTCTGCATATGTTCTTACATTTTGATCAACATTATTTCTGTCTTCTTGGCTTCTGTAACCCACTCACTGAAAGACATGCCATGTTCCTTACAAGGCAGGTTGTAATGCTCTGAGTGGAACTTACTTGTGCTGGGGTCACAGCCTTGGTGGATAGAAGATGGGTGGCCGGTGTCATTTACCTGGGGACTTGTGCAAAGCCTTCGATACCATTCCACATGACATCCTTGTCTCTAAACTGGAGACACATGGATTTGATGGATGGACAAGGAACTGGCTGGATGGTTGCACTCAGAGAGGTGGTCAATGGCTCAATATCTGAGTAGAGGCCAGTAATGAGCAGTGTTCCTCATGGGTAGTGTTGGGACTGGTACTGTTTAACATATTCATCAGTGACATGGATGATAGGGTTGAGTTTACTGATGACACCAAGCTGTG
>NW_010227078.1:0-12162 GCF_000690775.1 Eurypyga helias
GCGATCGACGGCAGGAGCGGAGGGAAACGGGCGCTCGGCAGCAGCAGGGCCGAAGGGGTGATGCTGTTGAGCAGAGATGCAACTCGCTCGCGCGAATAACCTAGCTGGGGAGTGAGAAACCAGAGTTAACCGCCTGCTGGTAAGCTTTTAGTATTCTGCCCGTTTCAAACGTCTTTTGCAATCAGGAAGAAACTCCAGTAAACTCTGGACAAATTAAAAAAAAAAAACCACACCACCACAAACGGAGCCGGCTCTGTAACTGGAACGGACAGCACAATGCAGAGCCCATGTGAAAGTCACATTTAAAGAGCAACCCTTGTGCCAAGAGCCCGGGCGCGGAGCGCATAACAGCCCCAGGGAGGAGGGAGGGTGGCCAACGCCAGGGAGGAGAGAGGATGGCCAACCCCGGGTCAGGGAGCATCGACGCCTGCCGGCCCAAACAGCAGCCCCGGCAGCAGGGCTGACCCAGCTCTGCCGAGCCGAAGGTGCTGCCCAGCCACCCCCCACGGCAGCTCTCATGGGACACGGGGTGGGGGGACTGTCCACGTCCCTGGGAAAGGTGCGTGAGGAAAGATCTTCTCCCGAGCACGCGGAATCAGCCACCTTCATCTGCTTCTCAGAGCCTGGTGTCATCTACCTGTCAAGACTTCTTCCTCAGAGAAGAGCAGGAGCACAGTGGGTGGGGACGCTGGGGGAGAAAAGAGACAAAACCAAGGAAAAAGCACACCAGGCATCACTAAGCTGTTTGCTGGGTCTCACAACTCCGCAAGGATTACACCTGAATCCCTGCGCGCACCATTGCCACTCACCACCTACCTCCCAAACACAAAAGGGGGAAACTGCCCAGCGCATCATTTTCCCCCTCAGAGGCTGAAATGTAGCTGTCGGCAGAAATGTGATGCGGCTTGAAAGGAACGGCCACAGCTACAACCACAGCCCCACTCTGCGCTGCTCCCACAAGATGCAAAAAGGCCGGCTCGGGATAATCGAGCGGGCATTCAGAGTCCTTCCCAGGACTGACACGTCCTCCACCACCAACACTACTTGTGAGAAGTAACATCATTCATCCAACCTTCAACAGCCGGAACAATGCAACCATCAGCCAGACCTGGAGGCTCACATAAACAGGAAACTAGGAAGGAGACTGGGTCTCAATTGATGCTTTCACAGCCCATGCACAAATGCTTGAATAAACAGGCCCAATATGACCGATTCCTTTTTAGGGGCTACATGTGTTTTGTTTTTCTCACATACTTGCATATGGGCTCTGTCACACAGAAAAATGAGCTTCTGACTATACTCAGCATGGTCTGGTTGATGCACTTTTAGAACACATTGCCAAATTTATCTTGGATGCATTTTCTCCTGTCAGCTCTAAACAGCACTTATTTACATGCTTTCTCAGCAAAAGGTTGTACTCACCAGGAGCAGAGGAAGAAAGCAGGAGCCTCTGCTTCCTGCACAAAGAACTTTCACTGTAAGATTTTTAAACCCAAATATAAACCCATCTTCTTTTAAAATAACTTTTCAGTAATCAACAGGGAACTAATACCCAAGAGGCCTGCTTCATACAATGCAATCGAGTGGAGCAGATGCAGAAAGACCCATTCCAGCTTTTCCCCCTCCTGCAGACTCCTTGTCTGAACGGAGGATGCCATCTCCCCTCTCCAGAGCAATGTCAATCGTCTCCTGTACAGAACTGAGACGACCACAAACGCTACAAGACTAAAAACTGTAAATGCAAGCAAGGTGATAAAACACCCTTTTTTTTTCCTGCCAATGCAGGACACACAGGAAAAGGCTGGAACCTCGAAGGAGTGCTGACTGTTTGTTTGTTTTGGGCTGTGCTTTCCCCGTTTGCAGTACCAACTCCCGTTTCCTAGTTCTGACGAACTGCCCGCATGTGTTGGACCACGATGCACCCGACACAGCCAACGGTTATTCGCACGTGCTGTAGCGAAACAAGGAGGAGGCAAAAAGTAAGAAAGCTCTGCAAGTTTAACATCTTACTACCAACTTACAAGCAACTGCACGTTCTGGATTAGTCGTCTTCTCAAAGGGCATGTGAACACTCAAAGGTTGGCTGTTGCTTGCTCGTGTCTCTCAAGTGACATAAGCCTTCCATTACATGACACTGAATCACATCTGCTAAAGGGGCTTTGGAGAAAGCACGAGCACAACACAGGGTAAACACCCTCCACAGTCCACATAAATCATCGAGGTCACGCTTCCCGCCTGCCCCTCCCTGGAGGTCCCTCCGTGGAAGTCCACTGAGGTCAGAGTTACGATGGCACGCAGAGGAAACAAGGCATTGGCACAGCCTGGCACACTTCTGCACGGCACGGTCTAGCCAGGCCATACGGGCCCAGCGCCTGTGTCAGCGGCACAGCTTTGCAAAGCAGCGCACATCCTGCACCCAGCAGTATGCCAACACACTCCGTGTACAGCTGCAAGATGGCTTTCCAGATTTCATGCCATTTCACCTTTTTTTTTTTTTTTAAATAAACACATACCCTTCCGCTCAGTATGTTCTTGAGGACAAGTCATTTAAATAGACGCCCTCTCTCAGTGCTTCTTTGTCCCTCAGAATCCTCATTTCCAAGAGGCTGCCACCCCAACAGCATTTCAGGTGATGTTCTCTGGAGGCAGCCATCTACCTTCACATTGCGGCCCATGTGTTCCATTCACATATGTTCCCTGCCAACTGACACTGTGGGCTCGTCAGCAGGTTATGGAAACCACAAGCCAAAGGTACTGGGTGCCTATGATCAATCATAGCACCATAGAATGACAGAATGGTTTGGGTTGGAAGGGACCTTAAAGACCATCTAGTTCCAGCCTGGCCTTGAACACTTCCAGGGATGGGGCATCCACAGCTTCTCTGGGCACACTGTCGCAGTGCCTCACCACCCTCTCCAGGAAGAATTTTTTCCTGATACATAAGCTAAACCTCCCCACTTTCAATTTAAACCCATTACCCCTTGTCCTGTCACTACAGGCCCTTGTAAAAAGTCACCCCCCACTTTCTTGTAGTCCCTTCAGGCACTGGAAGGTGCTATAAGGTCTCCCCGGAGCCTTCTCTTCTCCAGGCTGAACAAGCCCAACTCTCTCAGCCTGTCCCCATGGCAGAGGGGCTCCAGCCCTCGGAGCATCTTCACGACCTCCTCTGGACTCGCTCCAACTGGTCTATATCCTTCTGATGCTGGGGGCTCCACAGCTGGATGGAGCACTCCAGGTGGGGTCTCATGAGAGCAGAGTAGAGGGGGACAATCCCCTCCCTTGACCTGCTGGCAAGGCATGTTTCACTCTACAGAGGTGTTCTCAGGGATTGAAATTAAGTCCCATTATAGGACTTAAATAGGAGTCTCGGTTCTTGACTAAATCTTGTTTTCAAAAACTCTTACTGACTGGAACATCAAGAACTCTAAAGGTTTATCTCCACTCACAGGTGAAGCCCATGAGAGCACCTACCTGAACCCAAGGTAAGAATTATCTGAATTTATTTTGACAAAATAATTTATATTATTTGGATTTCAATTTAAGTCTCTGCCAAGTTTGGGAGAACTCTTTGACTCGGATATGTTCCAAAAATGAAATAACTACTAGGAAAACCAGTTAGGAGTGAATGAAACGGAAGCTTTCTTCCGCAGAAACAAGGAAGTAACATTATCAAAGCACAGGGATGTACAAGGGGGGATGTTGGCACTGGACCCTGGGGTAGTTGAAGCCATTGTTTTATTGTGTTTAAATTGCTTACCATAAAATGACAGAACTCTATACAAACTGATAGTCAGCTGCCTCTTTGTTTTCATGTCCTTCTCTTTAAGGAAACGATGGAGCTTTAACTGGAGACACACCAGCAAAAAGTCCACACTTCATTCAAGTTTCATTTGAAAATTGAAGCCTCTCAGTGAAAGCCCTCCCTCCAGCAGGACAAGGCCAACTTCTGCAGCTGAGCACCTGGTTCCACATAGATCTGCTGTATTTAATGGAGCTAGAGCCAGGAGAGGGTATAGACACACTCTGAAAGGAATGCAGGATTGCTTGTACGTAGGAACTTCATGAGACGAGCCAATCAACAGGAAGAAGTGATTTCTGACTGCAAATATTATGAAGATACCTGTTTGAGACTAACATAAACCAGACATTTTTGTAGCTTCATTTTCTGCAAAGCAAAAAATATAAATCACAAAAACGTTTTCTGTAGAGACAGAATGGTGTCAGGTTTTAAAGCCACAAGCAGAAGTGGATTTTTCCTAAAAATTACTATTTCAAGACAGCCTACAGGATATAATTTTTCGCCTCCCCCCCATTTATTATTTTGACAATGTCATGTCCTGCAGCATTTTTGTTGCAGTTTTATGCTTTATGGGCAACTTCTTACTGGACACACATCCAACTGGTCATCCCTACAATTTTTTTCGGTTTTGGATACTAATGGAAAAAAGAACAAAGTTCAATTTTTGACATGAAAAAATTCCTAAAATATCACCCACCTGCTTCAACACACGTGCTTGGAAAAAAAGGGTTAGCAAATGCTTAGTAGTAGTTCAAAAATGGGAAAGTGGCAGGAGGAGAGAGCACATTTTAGGAGTGGACTAAACAGGAAGGCCAGCATGAAAAGATGACTTCAAGACATCCAGCATACATTTGCCCCATTGAAAGGAAATTAGGCAGTGTACAACAGATTGATAAATTAGCACATGACTTGAGGCTCAATAAACTTTAGATGAAACTGCTCCAGAGGGCTGATTTATGAGAGCCTTTTCATGTGTTCTTCAGCTAAACCCGTGTCTATTTAAAAACAACTGTTGTATAAAGTAGGTGCTCTTTGTTCAAGCCTCGTGTAAGAGCTCTTTTAGAGAAATCCATGCCCAAGTGTACTGTGTCATGAGACCAGGTATCGTGTACTAAGAACTGCCTAAAATATTACAAGCCTGTGTTGTACATCAGCTCATCACACAGCTTTGAAATGGGTGCAAGTCTTCAGAAGCGCATAATAGACTGCAGGGGATCCGTATGCACCCATATATACACATAGACAGATGCACAGAACCAGGCAATGAAACAGCAACTGTGGGAAATGTTCCCAGCATCTGCTGAATATTGCCTACGAAGAGTCTCAAATAGCAAGGTATGGGTAGCTTGGACCTGACAGAGCATTTCCTACCTATAGACAGAGAGGTTGAAGTAGGCGTCTCAGTCTTGCTAGGCTGCCTTTTAAAAGAGAAAGGTTATCTGAAATGGGAGTTCCTCGGTTTAAGTCCATTTCCCACCCGGCAAAAGAACAGGCAGTGTGTACAATGTGGGGTGGGGCAGCACTCCCAATGGCACCATTAACCCAGATCTGGTTTTCTCCAGGGAAAATAAGCCAGCACTCTCAAACCCAGCTTCCCAGCAAGCAGCTCCTGCCCTCGTCCTCCCGTATGACTGTTTTGGGGGAAAGTCTCTTCTCCATAGCAATAACCCCCAATAACACAAAACATCTGAGAGCAGCTTGTATCTTAATTTCACGTCTCTAAGTACAGTTTGGAACGTTCCCCTTCCTTCAGGCTTCGTACTTTCAAATGCACAACTTCAAGCTGCCCGTTCTCCTCCCCATCACCTTCCCAAGCATCTCGGAGATGCTACAGTCATTCTAAAAGCATCACAAAACTCTGGACCACCGACATGAATATTGGGCCAGAGCCAGGCCGGGCCCCAGCCAAGCATGCAGTACAGAACGTATGCTGGCTTCATGCTTTCTGCTGGAAGGAGGACGGACAATACCTGATCCAGCAAAAAGCTCAACTGGCAGAGGCAGGAAGCCTGGTTGTATAAAACCTTCTGGATGTACCCAAAGCAGCCAAGGGAGCTAATGCACTTTCAGCACTTCACAGAGTGCAGTCGCAGCATTTCTGATCCAATTCTTGGCATTCTGAAGTGATAAGCGGTTTCACGATACGCTGGTTTCAAAAACATAATCCAGCACAAAGGATATTTTTAACATGGATGATTTCAGTAATCTGCTTCAACACTCAACCTCATACACAGTCCACGTGGCACAGCTGAGCGGCACGGAACGGCGTGACACGAGGGGGAACTCACTGAAGCGTGCTTATCACCAAAATCCTCACACAACTACAGACTGAGACTACAGCGTGCTATCCAACTACAGACTGAGACTTGGAGAACATGCAGGAATGGGAACCACGCGTGTGTCAAGGGTTTTATTTAATTTCTACCCCTGTAAGTTCATGTAAGTTCTGCAAGTTAGGCGAAGTACGCAAAAGAAAGAAGGGATGCAGTACCATTTGAGATCACATCAGAAGGAGATCATGATCAGAGCACACGGCTGTAAAACTCAGACAGAAGAGGCAAGTGACCCAATCCAAATGTCAGCATAGACACATAATCCAGGTGGAGGAAAGAACTTCTCCAAAAATATTAGACAAGCAAGAAAACCAGTGGGCTTTCAGAGACTACAGTGCTCCAAGCCAACCTCATCCTCACTTGAGTGACACCTGCTTGCCCAGAAGACTTCACAGTGACTGTACGCCGGGGAAAATGAGGCAAAATCTCTTCTGCAGAAGGTCACTGCCATCAACCCCAGTGCATGCACAAAATGCTGATTTAATAGCAGTCAATCAAAACTAGTGCAGACCTGATAGCTAAAAATGCAAACAGCCAATTCCCAAACTAAACACCCCTTTTGCCTCTACCAGCTGTACTGGGAGGGGAAAAAAAACTAAACCCACAACCCAACAACAAAAAAACCCAAAGCACAAACACAAACCAGTGCATGTTTACTGAAGATGAAGAATCATTTCCAGAGAGAAAAGGAGAAAGGGGAGAGAAATGCAAACCCAAGTTATTTTAAAGCCATCTGAGAACAAACTGAAATAAAGAAGAATTTCATTACTTCCACCAATTTAAGCTCCAGTCTGAAAAACAGAAGACAGTCACAGCCCACAGCACCATGAACCTAGGGAGCCGTTCTGTCTCTCAAGAACGCCAAGTGCTCAGCAAAATAATGATTATGCCAGCACAAGCCCCAGAACCCAAAGGACACAGGTCCCTTACGAATGACACCCTCGAGGATCACTCAGCAGAAATGCGACTGCAAGTGGCAGTTCCTTTCTGTGTCGGCAGAGCAGCCATGCAATCCCATTTGGGGGGAGCGGTCTGCTCTGCCTTCTGGGGGCTGGGACTAAATCACGTACGTTTGATCCCTGGCTATCACTAACCAGACTTACATCTACGTGCAGGGAAACTTCTCTGCTACTCCAAATTTCACATCATGATGTCAGAGGGGCAGGTTCACGTGTGGTTTTGCCAATATTATTGAAGAAAAATATGGAGCACCGACAGTCTTTGGGATAAAAGACTGTCTTGGGCAACCTCACTGCCATGACCACTGGTCTCACAGAAGAACTCACCCACACATTCCCTCCCGTGACAGCAACTGCTAAGAAAGCAAACGGAGATTTTATACATGTCTCAACAGAATTCCCTGCGGTGGGCAACAGGGAGTAGGTCACCAGGTGTATGGAGCAGGGCACTACCTTCAGGTGTCCCTTGCCCAGCTGATAGAGGGATGAGAGTAATGAATCCAGTGACCTACTTACTGCCTTGACTTTGAAGCGTGGTGCCACTGAGGAGCAGACCGAGCCCGTGATCTTTAAACTCGGACCAGCAGACTATCAATTAGCCATTAATAAGAGTCTGGCCCAGACCAGGCAGGGGCACATGATTGCGTTTTTGATGCATTAGTCAGTGACCAAAGCCATACGAGTTCTTCCGCCACCGGGACATCAACTTAAACAGGAGGAACATGATGCAGCATAAAAGCAGAGTGGTGTAAGCAGACAACGCATGATCCTGCATAAAGTCCATCCCATTTAGAAATGTTAAACTCACTTTACCAGCAAAATGAGTTTGCTACAGGATTGGCAGTTTGCTTCATGGGAGAATAGTGCTCTTAATTTGGTTCTAAGTGCCCTAAAGCTGGATTTACTGTATCCTCCAACCACAGCCAAGAGCACAGAAATGAACTGCTGAGCAGGCAACTCCCAAGTTTTAACAAGACTGTCCTCTAGATGACATCCATTTAAGGGCAGCCCGAAATAGACTTACTCATATCAGCCTAAAACAAGACTGAGGACAAAACAATAACCCAGAGCTGAAAAGTAGTTCCTTGCCAGTAAGCATTCATAACTACTTCTGACACACTCCTTTCTAGTGACCCACTGCCATGGAAGAAAAACTTGCAGGAAAAATCTGCTAGGAGCACAAGGGATGCTGATATGCAGCGCTGTTGTAGGAGGTCTTGAATCCTCCAAAGTAACCTACAAACTGGTGTAATGACTAACGAGCTTGTCCAGAAGACCAAGCAGATTTCTGGAAGAGAAGAGAAAATGTGACTTTAACGTAGGTATTTCTTTCAGACAATGTCTGAAAAACCTCATCTGCTCTAGGAACAGACTTGGAAAAAAATAAATCATTCTTCTGGATAGAAACAGCCTTAAAAAATTAAGACCACTTGCATCTGCCTTTAGCAAAGGAAGGCTGCTCATGATACTCAGACTCCTGTAGCACTTTTATCACTAGAATGAGTTCCTCTCCCTGTATCAGTAGCTGTCTCCTCCTGACTCCAGTAACACATCAGAGCTCTAGTCCATAAATGTGAACTTCCCAGGCATCCCTAAAATGTTCTCTTCAGAAAGGAGAGGTTTCCCAGGTTCCTGTGCAACTCAGCCCTTTATCAATGAGGCTTTCAAGCCACAGCATTTTATTATGAACAAGATACGTAAGAACAGTTTGTAGCTCCCCAATTCTCTTTCCTCATCTTCCTGAACTCCATGAAGTAAGAGTTCCCACTTCTGCTTTATGAGCTATAAACTCAACAGCATCTTCAAGAGCCACAGTTCATGTTAACACACTCTAAGTCACACACAGCCTCAACAAAGTGCAGGTTGATTTTGAGCATGAGGATTAGTTTGCAGTGCACATGAGAGTCACATTATGAAGGTAATGGGCCAGGAATCACGTGCTAAGATCTGATACACAAGCATATTGGACCAGGCTTATTTGCTCATGCTGATCACCCACTGTCTGCTTTCATCCTCTTCTTCACATGCATCTGCCAAAAAACTGGAGGCAGACATTCTCTGAGGAAGAAACCTCAGAGAAGCAACTTTCTGTAACAGGCCTAAAACAGTTGCTTTGCTTTGGTAATATGTATTCATAAAAGCACAACAGGATAAAAACTCCTTTTTAGGCTGGCAGGGCCAAAGAAATGTTTTACTGACCTACTGATTTACAAAAACATTAAAATCAGTGAAAGATTAAAAGCACCCCTGCAGTTTCAATTATCAGGTGTTGCCCCAGTGCAAGCCAGCGTGTCTGGGGATGGAGAGGGCAACGCAAGGCAACGTGCGTGGTCAGCACCCATTCAGCATCACCTGCCCAACTTGGTCATCGCCTGGCCCTGTTCCGATTCATCCCCAACTCCACAGAAGTCCTTCCAACCTGTATTCCTGGGTACTGTACTTATACAAGTTGGTGCCTGCAAATTTCACCGGTCATGTTTAACTAGAAATCTCCATTCCAGAAGAGGGTACAACCGTGGCCAACTCCAACTAATTCTCAACAGAGTTTGGGTAAGGCTTTTATCCTGTTGATGATAAGGACCTCAGTAAGGAAAAGAGGTAAAAGGTAGTCCTGGGTGACTCTCTCCGAGTCACACGTATCTTAACCATCAGCTACAGGCACTTTCTTAAATACAGAGTATAACCACCTATCACCGAACCCAGCTTGTAAATCTTCATGTAATCACAAATTTCTTGGAGACACCTGTTAACAAAGATCAGCTCTATGCCCAGCACCTAATTGCAACACTGCTGCTCAAAGGTAAATGGAAAATAGTCTACGGTAATATTAAATCCCAGTTATCTGCACCCATTATCTTGCTTTTTTTTATTGCTAAGTGGAATGATTGGTCTGGGAAGACAGCCAGAAAAGTTGGGCTGATACCACAGTTCAAGACTTTATAGACATTACTAAGAATTTCAAATGAAGGGTCATATCCAAAAGTATACTGACCTCTTCATGAAAAACACTAGGTACCTTTAGTGAGTTCCAAGTCAATCCTCTCCAGGAAAATTCTAAGACCCAAGGCGTTATTGTACCAGGAATACTTTAAGGCAAAGGTCTCTTCTGCATCATTTAGAATTAAAAAGGCAGTAACAGGTTCAAGAAAGATGGCTTCATTTGTAGAAAAGTAATTACAGGAACTTTCAGAGTTCACAGAAATCCCTGTGCGCTCCCACATTTCTCCAGCGCTGAAGGCTCAGAGGACATTCAGGTTACTTGCCGGGAGATATATTTCTAGCACGACGATCTTAAGTTGGTTTTGCAATGCTTTTTAATAAATTAAGCTGTATACCTAATGTTCAGTGAACTGCATTGGCTCTGAGCTCTCCTATCTTGATCTTTAATTTGTGTAATTATTTTAAAAGCTGGAGACATGATCTGCCTTTATTCACTGTCTGGAGAGGATTCTGACACCGTAAGATATAGTTGGGATTTCCACTGAGTTGTTTTGCAGCGTATTCCCTTTCAACAAAAATTATACACTGCATTTTTGGCAAAGTGAAGAGATGGGTGATCCAAACAAAACTTACGAAATAAGGAGGTTTTTCTTTTGCAGCAAGCCCTGCTGTTTCACTGTTTTGTACACGGGTCCAGAGTGTCCGTCCTGGGTTAAACTACAGCATGATGATCACAGTTACTGCCCACTCCTTTAATTTATACTGCAAATAGGAATAAGTCATTACACTGGGTAGTCAGAGCATCATGGTTGTAGCTCAGTGCCCACAATAGCGGAGGAAGGGTGCCCGGGCTTGCCTACACTGTCAGTGAAGCACGGGCCCAAGCCTACAGTCAAGACCAGACTTGCTCACATTCTTTCCAAGCTAGCAGGCTCTCAGGCTTAGCTTCAGAGCACTTCTAAGACGGAAAATTTAAGGCCTACCACAAAGCCCAGCAGATCCAACTTTTCCTTCTTGCCCCCGGACAGCAGTAAGGTCCCACGTACAAGCTGGTACTCCCTGGAGCAGGAGCAGGAACTGCAAACCCATCTCGGCAGGTACAGTCCATGGATGCTCCCCATGCAAACCATGAGGCTTTGACACAGGGGAGCTCCAAGCTGTGAGGCTTCGCACACCGAAGCCTACTCACTGGCCTGTGCTTCAAGCGCAACAGCAACACTGACAGAGATAAGGCTTAGCCACATCTTCTTCCAAAGGTGGCCAGCAGGTCAAGGGAGGGGATTGTCCCCCTCTACTCTCGCCTCGTGAGACCCCACCTGGAGTGCTCCATCCAGCTGTGGAGCCCCCAGCATCAGAAGGATATAGACCAGTTGGAGCGAGTCCAGAGGAGGTCGTGAAGATGCTCCGAGGGCTGGACCCCCTCTGCTATGGGGACAGGCTGAGAGAGTTGGGCTTGTTCAGCCTGGAGAAGAGAAGGCTCCGGGGAGACCTTATAGCCCCTTCCAGTGCCTGAAGGGGCTACAAGGAAGGTGGGGGGGACTTTTTACAAGGGCCTGTAGTGACAGGACAAGGGGAAATGGGTTTAAATTGAAAGCAGGGAGGTTTAGATTGGATATCAGGAAGAAATTCTTCCTGGAGAGGGTGGTGAGGCACTGGCACAGGTTGCCCAGAGATGTGGATGCCCCATCCCTGGAAGTGTTCAAGGCCAGGCTGGATGAGGCTTTGAGCAACCTGGTCTAGTGGAAGGGGTCCCTGCCCATGGCAGGGGGGTTGGAACTGGATGATCTTTAAGGCCCCTTCCAACCCAAACCATTCTGTGATTCTATGACTTTCATCCATATAACACACTATGTCAAAGAGAACCATCTTTTCAAATGGATCTGTTTTCAGTTTAAACACTTCACAAAACTTACAGTTCTTTTTACAGCTACACAATCATCTACATAAAGCAGAGTAAAGCCTCAGACAGATGAATGCATTAATCAAAGGAAGCCCTTTCCAAATTCAAGCATAGAAAAAGCACATACTCACCTTTTCCTCTACCAAGCTAACCGAAACACTTCTTTTGTCTGACATGACAGAGCATATTCAGGACCCTGACTTACCCCAATATAGGTGTCAAAATCCACTT
>NW_010227078.1:12186-19132 GCF_000690775.1 Eurypyga helias
ACCATCCGCTGAAGGCCATAGAAAACATTTCCAAAGCTTGTTTGACATGGAAAGCAAACCTTGTGGGACACAACCTGCTTTTCCTTCTAAAAACCCAATAGCAGCTATGTAAACTGATCACTTACCATTCACAAAGAGGTAGAAAATGTCAAATACTATTTTATTCTACGTGAGAAGCATTTACACAGTTACGGGAAAAATCTTCGCATCTGTCATATTCCTGTAGAAGTACTTCTTGCTCTTAAGCGAGAAAAATCTTTTCTTTCCAAGCACATTTTGGTGATGTATGTGTCAGTAATACACTGGAGATATGAACTGGCTCTGAAATGGACAGCATTTAAAGTTAACACTGCTAACATCTGTCTATTCAAGATAGTTATTCACCAAAATCTGTGATGCCGTCTGAGGGGCTACAGGTGAACTGTGGCTGAAAACACAACCTAGGCAGTTGGACTACATGGCCGTTGTAGGTCCCTTCCAACTGAACTATTCTGTTCTAAATAAATATTCTACTCTACAACCTCTCTCTAACACCACCCCTCAAGTCTCTATCAAAGATGCATTGAAGACTTTGCACTGGTCTTCAACTGATTTCCAACCCCACCCCACAAACAGCTTACAGTTGCAATCTAGACTTTGTTCCTACACCTCTCCAACCCCACTCAATCAGTTCTTTCCACTCATTGGACTATCTCACCACGCGCTTCTCCTGTTCATACCAGTGGAGCTACTCACCCAGGACCCAATCCAGCACAGCACTTCAGCATGGCCTTAAAGGTCAGCGGCTTGAGTTGCTTCAAGGACAGGAGCCACCTGTGCTGAAGTGCTTTGTGGGATTAAGGCAACAGCCCCACAGGAACAGACATCCCACAAATTGTGAGAAAGGTACCGGAATGGGAGCCCAGCGTACCGTCAGCAGTGATGTGAACCATGCTGTCGCACTCCGACGGCACGGCTCCGCGTTTCCAAGCTTTCCCTGTGCACTGATGCAGATGCTTACTGCACTGAAACTCAAATCATCTCAGCACCTTTTTAAGCTTACCCATCAGCAGCACTACAAAGGCATCTAGCCCTGCTTAGAACATTACATTCACACTTTGCCCAGGACAACGCTCCCCAAACTTGGTTATTACTCATAACCCCAAGCCTAATAGGTCATGAGATGTTAAACAATTCATGTGGAACTACTCCCACGGCACCACACGCTGTATTGTTGTGCCATTAAGGCTTTGGAACGAAGCTCCTTTGGGGACACAAGAGAACAAAGTGCCCATCTGTTTTTTCATTGCCATTGTTGTTTTCTGCCTTGAAAGCCACACAGGCTGGTCTATTGAACAGGGCTACTGTTCTTGAGCTGCGCTGTTTTCTGCTGAATGCAGGAACTGTCAGACGTGGAAGTGATATCAGACTATTCAGAATCAACAAGAACTTGGGTAAAAACCACTTGATGATCACTAAAATTGCCAGCTATGAGACCTAAGCAGAATTTGCATGTACAGTTCCCGTATATGAGAAATACACTTCCGTTCAATTCCAGTGCAACGAAGCAGGTTTAATATGCTACTTTTCCTTGACCTACTGAGCAACTATTTCCCAACCTCCTTGTAAACAGTCTTCTCATATTTAGCAACCTTGATGAAAGATCTTTACGCTTATGTATAAGGGTTGACAATGCTTCTGAAGTGTTATATAGTCACAGGTACAATAAAAGCAGTTAACTTTTGCAACCTTCTGTTCCAGGTTAAGAGCTGAAATTAGAGACTCAGTAAACCTTCACAAGACAACTAAAATTAAGTAAAATCTTTTTAAAAAAAGGAAGGTGAAAATACTGTAATCTTCAAGTTGCATACACCACTGAAAAAGATATGCAAATTCTGTTTCTGCACCTCCAATAAAAAATAGACAAACCATGAAAATTTTAAGAGATGATCACTTGACATGCAAGACTGGTCTTCTGCTTTCACTTAAGATTACACATCTGCATAGTCATCAAAAAGTTTGCGTGTTTTGCTCAGAAAACAGTAGCAGAAAAAGATAAAATTGACTCCGGTGGTATATTCTAAGTGGAAAAAGCCAAAAGTTTGTTGCACCTGCAAACCCGCTAGGATTTCTTGCATAATACCAGCTCATTGTGGTAACTTGCAAAAGAATGTAAAATTAAATCTCCCCTTCGAACAATCACATAAAATTGTAGCCTGTTTCATGAATTCTAAGGATCAGCAGCAGCCACCTTTCACGAGTTAAAAAAAGAGGTACCATTCCCACCATGGCCCCCGTAGTCCTGAGCACAGCTTTCCACCCACAGTTATTAGTGTCCATAGCCAGGCAGATCATGGAAATATCCAAGTTCCAGATTTGGCAATAGGAACATTCAAAGGGATCAAAAAAACAAAAGTTCAAAACCAGCCTCAAAAAAAAACTGTAGCAAAGACATTTGTACTAATGGAATTGAAAAAAGTGAGTAAGCTAAAAAAGCAACCCTTGATAAACGTCTAAAATGGAGCAGCAGACACACCTGCTCCAGTTTATAAAGAAATGCAATTTGTTTCACAGTCTCTGGCTGGATCCAAGCTTTTCTCCTCTGAAACCCAGCCATAATATTCACTATGGACCCTACCTTGCACAAATAATTTGTTTACAAGGTGAGGAAAATGATATAATTCATCAAGCCAACATTTTATATTTCATAACATTTTTTAATATTTTCCTTTATTATGGTAACAGTAGAACTGAATGAAGCAATTTTTATAATTATTACTAATAACAGAATAAAGTGATTTTAGTAATCCTCAGTCTTAAGTCATTCAAACAATTCCCACCACTACCAAGTTTAATTTTTCAAGACTTACTTTGAGATGCATGGATCAGTACTTATGGAAGGACAATTAAGGGTCATTTCAAGTCAGATTTCACACAGAGTATTTAGTAAGCATATATTATTTAGTAGCAAACTATGCTACTATATATGACCCTGCTCCCCTGTAAATGGAGTTACATAATAAAGCTAGGGTTTGACATGCTGTGACTTGAAAGATTTCCTCCCTCCTCCCTTACAAGATTTCCTTAGGAATAGTAAACACATAATTAGCCATATTCTATATATAGATAACACACACACTTTTTAAAAAAAATCCCCATTCAGTCTTTATTTTTGGAGCAGAATTAGCTCTGCTAACAGTACACATTCTTCATTTGAGCCTCAAATTAAAACGATTCTGATTTTGATGATGTCAAATCATCTCTTCTGATTTTTCTGGTGAGCAACTCTGTTAAAAATAGGGCCATTTGCAATTTCCTGATGCTGTCAGAAGGATCATCATACTCAAACACTACGGATCACAGCTGATCACTGTATGCTATAAGCCCTGCTCTGCTTTTATTTACATGGCTGTAAATTTGGACAGAAATCCACAATATTAAAACAAACAGAACTGAAGACCAAGAACTAAGAGGTAGGTTTCTTTGATTTTTTTACAGTTTCTCCCATAAAACTCACACAGATTCTCCCCACTGACAGTCCCTGTGGCAACTTCGGAAGTTCCTTATGTAAAAAACTAATACTGGCAGGACAGTAATTCAAAGACATTCCTAGCCCTTCAGTTAATGTAATTAGGCAATTGAGAAGCAAGAGGACAGACGCTACCACGGGGCTTCCTGGCTCAGCAGGTCACCATGCAGGCACTTGATGATAAGGACAGCTTGCCTCCCCCTAGACCCCAAAAGGTTAGCGCGCAGTTCTGTACCAAATGCTTTTATTTCACAGGAAGTATTTTCATCATACCTAAACCCATGCACTAATTTTTAAGGCTTAACAGTTAACTCCACGTCATAGTATCTTTGAGCTCAATCTCCATACAAGCTTTGACCTGAAAGACTATGGCCACTCCTTGAAGCCACTATTTAATATTGAGTCATCAAGGTCTAGAGAGAGGATGGCAGAGATTGACCCGAGAGCAAACACTCCAGCAGGCTGTGGCACAGATTGATTCAAGGATTTTTAAAGTTCTGTAGCTTTTTACTTAACGCCACCCACTGTTTTATCACCCAATTATGGGTGCCATAATTGTCTTCAACACTGTCCAAAGGCAATAAAAAGCATTTCTGCCACAGACTGCTTACAATCCTGAGCAAACTCAGAAACGAGATGCTACGGCAGCTCAGAGTTCAAGGGCAGGGGGGCAGAAACATTGCTTTGAATGGTCATAAGACTTCACTGCAACCTTGATAAGTTTATTGCTGTATCTTAATTTCAAGCCACACAGTGAAACATAGTTAAGAGAAAGACAGACCTCTGCCTCCCCATTCAAGTTCTGTTATTTAGAGGGAGCACAAAAGAGAAGCTTTCCTTCCACCAGAAGTAGCACAATGACAGATGCGCTCCTTTATCAATATTAACAGTAAACTGCTATTACTGGATTTTCAAAGAGCACTCCCTTTTAAGCCTTCTAAATGGATTTGAAGCCGGAAGCAGCTAATTGACTTCAGACAAGAAAACCTGATAGTAGTTATCAGAACCCTTTTAATTTGCTCAAAGCGAGAGTTCAAATTCTAAACCAAACGCACAAAGAAAATATGTGAAAGGCAGGTTGCTGGAGCGTGACAAGGATGCTATCTCGCTAAGGCAACGAAGTCATATTTACCAGCACCACAAAGGAAACAACTGGATGCCACAGCACCAGCCACAGAATGCTGTTTTCAGCGAGGCATCTTTAAACCCAGTCTGAAGTCCCCTAGTGCTCCCCACCCGTAGGAAGGAATTTGACCGCAAACCAGTAAAAGCTACGCTACTTTTGACAGGGACATGTTTATAGGTAATAACGTAAAATTAAAAAAGGAATTAATTAAAAAATAAAAATCAGAAGACTAGCCCGTCCACGCTGACAGACTGGCACGTAGGCAGATAGGAGCATCACTTTCCATACCCAGAGGAAGGCGGCTTTTCATGCATCGGTAATGGGAGCATTTGCCCTACGCCCACAGTTGGACTGTGAAAGCGCGTTTTGAAAGCTCCTCTACAGAACTCCTTTTAAAACCCCACTGTGAGGAACACCGTAACACACCACCATTATATCAGGATGTTTTCTGACTGCAGAGGAGTTTCAGGATTTCAAAGCATAACGTGGCAGTTTAAAGGCACAATTTTCACAATTACAAGCTGCAGAAAATCCTGCCGGGCCTTGCCGGGAGTTGAATGGATGCATATGGGGTGTTAACTTGTTAGGAATGCCCTGCGCACAAATGAAAACTTCATCCCTCCTCCCCCCAGCTGAAAAAAGAAAAGAGAAAGGGAAAAGCCAATCCCTAACTCATTCTCATCCTACTTTCAACTCTGGACAACAGCAACACACCACACTCCTAGTTCCTCCTAGGCTATCAGTCATTCCTCTGCAGTTGCCAGCTCCTCGAAATCTTGGAAATGGAGCTTAGAGTAGCCTCTTCCTTCAAGTCCAGCCACTGCTTTTACAAACATGAAATCTACACTGGGCAGGAGTGAAGGATAAGTTACAAGCAAATCCTTCCCATTCTATTTTGGTTTTTTTTTTTCCCCAGACATAGAAGTCTGAGTTTACCTCACATTTGCATCTTGGGCAATGGAGGGAATCACAGAAAAAGCACCACTGCAGGTTGTGCTAGCGCTCACCCTTCAAATCATACTGACACTCACAGGCTGGTGAAGTTAGAGAGAACTAAAATCACCAGCTGAAATAAAGCCTTGCAAAGCTGAACTCTGCAGTCTTCTGGCATGACAGAAATCGCTAGGAGAGGTCTTTCAGCACTTGCTTCGGCACTGAACGGCAGGCAAGAGAAGGAAGGAGACAGACTCGGACAACCAGTTGACACACGTGCCAGCATGTGAACAAGCACACACGCAGATGCAAGCAATCCCATGTAACCAGTCCGCATGCAACTGGAAACCACTGGAAACAGTTGCTGCTTTTGGGAGTCTGAAGAGCAGGGATTTTTTATTGGGGGTGAGGGGGTGGGTGTCTGTACTTAGTGCACAAACAATTTCCTTTTCATCATCAACCAAAATAAGAACCAGGCATATTGCTGCACACTATCACATCAGCAATTAGCAAGTCCCAAATTCTATTCCCACACACAATATGCAACTCTGCACATTTTATTTAATCCAGCTAGCCAAGTTTTTTTCCTTTTCTTTTTTTTTTAGTGGAAAATCCGTACATTTCAGGAATAACCAGAACTATAAAGCTACTAAGTAGCGAGCAGCCGGAGTACAAAGCCCCGTTTAGACGCAGAGTCAACTGCACCTCCCTGAAACAAAAGAGAGCAAGTATCCAAGCGGTCCTCCGATGGAGCTGTTCCTGTTGGGATTCTGGGGAAGGGTTACAGGGAGCCCTAGCCGGAGCGCGGAGCCCGGCACCTCTCCCACACCGCGCAGCACCAGGAAGCTCTGGGCACCTCCAGGTACACCCGCTCCTCCCCAGGTACTCAAAGGATGAGCGCCTAACGATGGAGTCCGTTAATAATTAACCTTGACGTTTAAAAAAAAAAAAGGAAAAACCCAAGAACAAAGGTATGCGAAGAACAAAAGGATGGTTAAATTGCCATCTCGAGGTTTGCTCTGGAGCAGAGCAGCTCTGGGCTGCGGGGCTTAGCAGGAAGCTCGCAGAGGGAAAACAAGCAGCAAGGAGCTCATCGCGGCTAAGGAAACATCCCCGTACGGCCACGTACCAGGTGGAACACTAAAAACTCAAGAGGAAGCACGGTTTCCTTGAAACCCGCCAGCCGCTAACAACTTGCCAAAGTGAAGACAAATCGGAACCAGAAAAAAAAGTTCTCAAACACCGTGAAGCGTTTTTAAAGTTACCACCAAGTAACAAGCGCCGGAGGAGGGCACCTACGGGGACAAACTGCAGGGAAGAAAGCGCGGGGGAGGAGATGTGCCTCGCTGTGAAAGCTGGGGCTCTTTCCCCTCCCCGCC
>NW_010227079.1:0-9979 GCF_000690775.1 Eurypyga helias
CACCGACAAAGATGTTAAATAGCACCGGTCCGAAAACTGACCCCTGAGGAACGCCACTCCACTGATCTCCACTCAGATGTTGAGCCATTGACCACCACTCTCTGAGTGCAACCATCCAGCCAGTTCTTTATCCATTGAATGGTCCATCCATCAAATCCATGCCACTCCAGTTTAGAGACAAGGATGTTGTGAAGGACAGTGCTACAGGATTTGTACAAGTCCAGGTTGCCCTTCCTTTATCCACCAAGGCTGTGACCCCTAGAAAGCCACCAGATTCGTCAGGCATGAATCAGAATTATGAAGCTTTGTTGTTCCTACAAGAAACAGCAGAAGTGAAAGTCCTTCGGATTTTGATAGAGACAGAGTAAAGTGTCTCCTAGGTGTTATTAGAAGTCTGAGTTCAGTAGGTGGAAGTAGTAGTTTGATTATAAACCCCTGCCCTCTGATTGCACGGATGGCAGCCCTATTGCTACTGATGCTGGAGAGGTCAACATGCAACCAAGCCAAAAACCCAGGACAGAATTAAAAAAAAAAATCTTCAGCCTTTTGTCATAAAAGAAACAAATAAGAGGACTTTTTCTTTTTTTCTTCTCTAAGATACTTTTCAGAGGCATATGTGAACAGGAATGATTGCTACAGATATTTGAGCAGCAACTGAGAACTAATTGCTAGAAAACTGGTCCTATATGTGGGGTCTGAGGAGGAGTTTCTCACCACAGCAATGCCAGAATTATGCAGAATGTTGCAGAGGAGGAAGATACCAATTAGAGTAATAGAAAGAGCAGGGCTCAGAGCACAGAGATAAACATCTGGAAGGCTCCCTGGGGCAATTGCATTTGAAGACTTAAAAATAGGAAGGATGAATTTAACTGGGATCCTGAAATGGAACTGAAACTGGTAGAGTTGTTTGCTGGAAGAATCACATAATTGCACTTCTTCCTATTATCAGTGGTAGTTTACATTCAGAGGAGTTTAGGAAGTTGGACTTTTAAAGAACATAGAAGGAGAGCTGTGGGAGGCAAGATGAGGGCATGAATTAACATTTCCCCAGTAGTGAAGTCAAAGCTAAATGTGGCACCTGACTACCTTTATTTGTTCTCAATGTTTAGCAATGAATATTAATTATATTTAATACACGCTGTTTTGGTATTTGAATAGGAAACTTACTTAAACATTCAGTTGGTGCTAACATCACAGCTTAGAGCAGGCTGTCATTATTTCAGCATGCCTTGCTTTCTAGGCAACCCCTCCTATGTCCACTGTAGTGGAAGTGAAGCAGCCTTTCACTCAGGGCACATTTTGACTGCGCTTGGTTTTTAGACAGAATAAACCAGTTAATTCTTTTGAGAAAATTTGGGATAAAAAGATCTTTTGGGCAGTTTTAGATATACTGTATTTGAAATACTTCTGATGCTCGGTGACGTTGGTTATAGTAGTAGGAAAAATAATTATCAGTTTAATTTTTCAGATATGCTATACATGGAAAACCCTTGAACTGATAATTTTAAAAAATAGCATCTGTTCAGAGTTCATTTCTTATTCTGGGAACCTTAAGACAATTATCGATAACTTTATGGTTTGGTCCTTGATGTCTGCAGTTGCTGCATTAAGTAAAAAAGCAGGGTTTATGTTGTCATCATTTACCCTTTCCACCACATATATGTATGTGTATGTGTATATGTGTGTGTATGTGTATGTGTGTGTGTGTGTGTATGTGTACGTGTATGTGTATATTTAATATCCCACGTCACTTCTTCCTGACTGTACCTGGGAAAGGAAGTCCCTGCAGAATCATCACTGCTTTGCCAGTGTTGAAGGTGGTTGCCTGGAGTGATGTGATGCCTGTAAGAACCTGCTTTGACACTTGATTCCCGGCTTCTCTGGAGGCTACTTCAGTGTTTTGGCAGACTGCTGTTGTTGGTACTCATTATACTCCTTGCCTCAATGCTCCGGGTGCATTGATACTTTCAAGAAGTTTTTCTTTAGTAGCCTAACATGCAGTATCTTCTACAAAAGCATTAATATGGTGATTCTACGTGCTCAGTGGGATGGCTTTTTCATATTTCTATCCATAGGCCCAATAAATTATCACCATCAAACTGGAGGATTCTGCCAGGGGTTAGCTCATGGACTCATCTGAATGCTTTGGTCACAGCAGGGGAAAGGGATTCTTCTTTAATAATAGGATTTCAAACTTCTGAGTTGCTTTAAGGACATCAGTCCCAGAGTTCGTCCACCGCAGGAGCTGAAGGAGCAAAAGCCATCTTTCAACACAACCCTAGCCCCAAGAGGTTGGAATATTTAAAGATCTTGTCAGGAGCTTTCTAACAAAGGCAAATCTCTGGCCTCAGATCAGAACAAGCAGAAGATTTTGAGTGATGTTCAGCTGGGTTTCAAATCTTGGAAAACCTACAGCTGCAAGTGAAGAACTGACACTTTGATTATTCTTTGGTGATTTAGTCCATCAGAACCCAAAATTTAAAGCACTGACCTTCCCCAATACACATGGGAAGCAGTACATCCAAGTAGTCAGGCTTCTTGATGTTAACACGCCAAGTTTTACTTAATGGCAATGTGTATTTTTGTTCTGTTCCAGGGCCTTGATGGGGTCTGCCATCGCTGACTTCCTTGGAACCACTCATTGCCTGGTTTCCTAAATACTTTCTTGGTGACATCAAGCGAGTTTGATGCATCAGTCACTTCTCTTAGATTTTATAAGGTAGAGTGCTGCAGAGAACTCGTCTGAGAATCACTGCAAAGAGGAGACTTGAGCTACTTTGCCATTTCCCTCTCACACCTTATAATGAAGCCCTGTGCTAAATTTTTGATAGAAGACAGTTGTAAAGTGCTACTTGAGCAAGCTAATTCCCTGGGAAGATCTATCTAACTTACTGTCTCACTTGGTATCGACACAACAGGCAGCTCTTACTGATACCTTGTTTAGCAGCTAAGCTACTCCAATATGTTTCAGTTTCATAACCTATCTGGCCCGAAGTTTTAAATTATGTCAAATTGCATTTGATCTGAACAAAGCAGGGATATTTCCATCACAGGCAACAGCAAGCTAGCTATGTGGACTTTCTCCGTACATTTACAAAACCACTACGATTTAGATTTGGTCTACAGCACGAAATCCTATTTTTGTCATCCTGTGCTGTAGAAATTGTTTCCAATATTATAGGAGTCAAGCTGTTCAACCCAGTGAAACTTCATCTGTTGCAGGATAACATTATTTAGCTCTGTTGCTGTAGTCTTGCATGCCTCTTTCACAGTAAGCAGTGCTATGCTGGAGATTGCTTTGAGTAGCCTTACCTTTTGTTTTAGATAATGTCTGGCTTCTGTATCCATCCCCTTCCCCTACCAGTTCCATCCTTTCATGGCTTTCCTCATTGCTGTACCTTCTTTTTGTCACTTCCTGAATCTTACTAGGAGTAAGAATCTACACAGACCTCTGGAGAGGGCCAGCCACCCAGTAGAACTGGCTTCCCTGAAGAGACTGTTCACCGCTGTCCTGTTGTTGGAGAGCCTCTGGTAAGATATTGATTTTGTAACTTCTGCATTGTTCTGTCAGACTTTCTTCCCATTCCTATTTTTTTTTTTTCTTCCCCCCTTCTTGGCTGATTTATTTCTCTGGTAAAACATTAACTCCTGCTCAAACTGGGAGCTGCATGGAGCAGCTGACCCAGTCGTGGAGACCACCAGTTTGTACTTGGCACTAGTACCAAGCCACCACGGTGTGGACCCAAACCTCTTAGGGTTATAAAGGCTTGGGTTTCTCTCATTCTGTCAAGCCAAGATGTAGAACTGAGATCTTCACTGAAATAAGAATCTGAATGTTCTCTTCAAATGCAAAAATTATAGGTCAGTAACTTTCTTTTTTTAGATATTACAGTCAATGCTGTTTGGGATGTTGCTAGTATGCTATAAGATCTTGTTAGGCATTCACAGCATTAAAGCTTAACCAAAGCTAGAGAACAAACAAACAACTAGGCAAAACCATGCCTACATTAATGCAGAAATAGATTATTCTATGAAATATTTTGGATTTACACAGGTACAAAGAAAAAAGAGCCATTATTTGCTCTGGGAATTTCAGTCAAGGTAAGAGAGGAGAGAATATTTTTCAAAAACTTTAGGCTGAGTGTGTGAAAAATGTCTTATTAGTACCAGCTATTAAATATATATATTTCAAGGAAAAAGGTGGAAGCCTGTCCCTTACAGGGTTTAAAATGGTAGGAAGCAATCCTGCACTAGCATACAGGATGGACTGAAGTACTGGGTACACAGACACTTGGGACTGGAGGAAGGCTGTAATTGCCTCAGCCAGCATGGCTACCTCTGGAAGAGGGTGAGTCGTGAAACCCTCAGGCTCACACACAGCGTTTTGGTGGCGATATTCCTACGTGCAACTTGGCACATGCCCATTGGCAGACCTGCGAATCTAATGCAATTGATTTCTTCCTCTCTGCATCCTATAATTTGAGAACTGACAATTATTTGTAGTAGAGGGAGTGTTGTTTAAACATGAGGGTAACAATGTTTAAATAAGTTGGTTTTTAAGGATGCTTCCAAGTTGTTACTGGTCATCTCTCAATACAACAGCTAGGCACTGGTTTCAAGGAAGCAGGAAAATCTTTCCAGTCCAATGGTCTCATTTCCTATGTTCCTGAACAATAATTTGTAGCAATGTCCCACACTCCCAGAAATACTACGTTGCAAAGGTCAGCATGCATAAAGATGTCCCTACCTTTAGCCACCTTTCACTTCTCTTGCTGGGTGTCACTGCCCTCAAAAGCAGGGACAACATTTCGTGAATTAGCGCTGGGACTGCTGCAGTTCTGCACTAAGTTCAGCCCTGGCTGGAGTTATTTTCCTTCAGTATATTGAGCTGACAGTGGCAATCCAGGACCTGATTCCCCAGAGGATCGGATGTCTCTACCTTGGACAGGAGTACGGCTGAAGGCAGTGTAACCTCAGACTGCTGATTTTAATCTGCTGCCCCAAGTGTGCTGGAGCTTGGGTACGCATCAGAGAGTGGCAGTGGTGGAGAGGTTCTGGGCTACGTGACGGGAGGCCAGGCAGATTGTTGGTCTGATTTTGCTGGCTGCGGGGAGCTTGGACGTACTGATAAACTATATTTGGATCCTGCCAGGCAAAATCTTGAGGACTGACTATCTGGAAATTCATGGGACATCCTCAATCCTCTTCTGCCCTAATGGAGGAGACAGAAAAGGGAAGTAGCTGGCTTACACACGCAGCTGCAGGACAGCAAGGAAGGACCCTAGTTGACTTTTAAGGGATTGCAAGAACAGCCACTGATTTTGGGAATCAGTGACTGAGCGGAGGGAGCTACAGCTGAGTGGGGTGGTGGGAAGGGGCAGGAGTGGAAGCCCAGGCTTACCCACTGCCTGCAGGGAATTTCTGCGGGTGGGCAGAGGTCCTGGCACGGAGGGGTGAAACAGCACAGGTGGGGGCTCCTGAGAGCAGGGAAGCCCAGGCATGTGCCCCGATGCTGTGGCAGGGGGCAGCTCTGAAGAGGGATACAGTTGTTTGACGCGTACGTCGCTTTGCAGAATGACAGTGTGTGCCTGATGGGTTTCTGCCCGATAGTCGGTGTGGTCAGAAGAGCTGCAATGGGACTGCTGTTTCACAGGGAGATGAGCAAGCAATGCTCCTTGGCAATGCCTACGCTCCCACACTCACCTCCTCTTTCTCTGTCACGTACAACTCAGGTTCATTACTTTTCCTTCCCCAGTATTTTGGAAAAAAAAGACTCTTCTGGGAAAAAAAAAAAAGCGTCATTTTATAGTTGTTGGGGAGGCCAGAACTTTTCAAAGCTTATTTCTTCAGAGCACTTTGAAAATTCCCACCAGAAAATGCCACAGGAGGAGACTGGAGGGAGCCGAGGCTGGTTCGGGTGTCATTTCTGGGGATATGAGACTTACAGGAAGACAAAATAGCAATAACCTATGTGAAGGAGAAAAGCCTATTGGTGCTCTCGTTGTTGTTCTTCCTGTTCTTCTGGCTCCATCAGCTCTCTGCCAATTCCTGCCCAGAGGAACTTCCTCATTCTTTCCCTGTTATGTTTGAACCCACCCCTCTCCATTTCCAAAAGAAGGAACGTGAAGCGTGTTGATTAATGGAATAATAAATCGCATGTTTCCTAATGCCTAGCAAATACTGGAAGAGCCCCCCTGGCAGTTCCCAGGAGGGAGGATCAGCCTGGGAACACCAACCTGCACCAGAGGGGAGCAGCAGCAAGGCTGGCAGAGTGCGCCCTCTCTTTTCTTGAGACTAAGGGAATGAACTCTTTTTACAAATCTTTGAGTAGAAAATCTTATTTTCATTTGTTTTCCTAGATTGCTGGTGTGATTCTTCCTGCTGTATTTATGGACAGATTATTTGGCCACATGATTAACTAACACAACAACCAATTACATGCATATTGTACTAATTGGGAGTTTGTGTACAGAAAAATTACCATAGAAATTGTAAGAAATAGACTCATCTCAGTGAAACAAAGACCTGTTATTAGAGTAGGAGGAGCGTAGACCGTGTCCTCCCTTACAGATTTGTCATCTTGTGTTGAATTAGCGGACACAGAGATTCCTTTTTTAAAAAATACATTTGGTGACCTTTAAAAGAATCTGTAGTTTATTGGATGGTCATGTATGGCATTTCTTATATCAAACAATGACACGTATGAACTCCTTGTGGCCTGTATTTGTTGCTAAATGCATTTACTATGCAAAAGACACTTTAATAGGGATGTTACAAACGGAAAGCTTTTGTGTGGTGTTTTGCAGCCAGCAGCCTGGTGTTGCCTCCACTGCTTGGGACAGTTCCTTAACCCTTACACTGAAAAAAACCATGTTTAGCTATTGCAGATGTCCTGTAGGAACTGCTCCTAAGAAATAAGGGGCTTCAAATATCAATGGCTCCCCTGCTAGGAAATTTGAATCTTTCCTTGAAGAAATGGATAGCCTTAATGGTTGAATCTGGGAAGCCGAAAAATAGCCAAAAAATTGGGTAACAGAGCAGGCTGCGCAGAGAGGTGGTGGAGTCTCCTTTCCTGGAGGCTTTGAAAAGCTGCCTGGACTTGTTCCTCTGTGATCTGCTCTAGGTGATCCTTCTCTGGCAGGGGGTTGGACTAGATGATCTCTAGAAGTCCCTTCCAACCCCTTCCACTCTGGGAATCTGTAACTTGTAGGGAATCTCAACTTGTCCCTGAGGAATTTTGTAACAGAAAGGCACATTGGTTCTGCAATATATCTATAACACAAAATTCACAAATTCAGGCTGCCTACTTGCACTCCTAAAATAATTTACTATAAGGTTTATCACCACCTTGGCACACTGGTGATGAACTGGAAGAAATGCCAGCTAATTCAAGAACAGAGGGAACTTGGCAGCAAGGTAAAGAAAACAAAGAGTTCTGTGATTTGTATCTCACACTAACAGAAAAGGTCATAATATAGCTATAAAATAACATTTCTAATTCTCATTTTTCTTTATGGATTTAAAATCAGGTCCTCAAACTTTACACTGTTGTACACCAGCCAGGATGATACAAAGAGGAAAGGCAGTCGTTACGGTCACCAAAAATATAAATATAAAATTAAGGTTAAAAGAAGATACCAAAAGCTGATAAAGGGAACCAAAAAAAACTTATTAGAGCATATCCTCTGAATATTGTGGTCTTTCACAGAGAGCAGCTCCCTGAAGAGGAGCAAGCACGCGTCAGCTCATCCGCCAACAGCAGTTCATCCTGCCGCAAGAGCACAGGATAGCAACGCGTGAATGCTGTCCCCCTCCTAGGGAGCTATAGGGTAGTCCGATAACAAAACTGCAATGCTGTAGGCTTCGCAAGCGAAATCCTCAACTGCTGTAAAACTGAACAGTTCAGTGCCGTCAACACATGTATGTCAGTTCAGGCCGCTCGGGGATTCGGGGCTGTTAAGCACCGCAGCGTATGCATCTTGCAAATCTCAGGTGACACCATGTTCCTGGAGAAGCACAATAAAGGGGAAAACAATGTGCCATAAACCACGGTTTCAGTAAGCCACCAGCGTCAGGTGACTTTCCACGTGGCTTTTACGAGGGCCATAAACCGGGCCTGCATCGCCCGCCCGTGCCGGGCGCTCGGGAGAAATACAGACCTCTTCACGGCAAAGCAAGTCCTGGCCGCTCGCACTTTCATTGCAGTTTACATACTCGCAAATGTTCTGTTCACCGAGAGCTTTAAAAGGACAAGTATGTGACAGCTGATGGAGACCCGGCTGTTGTGGGTATCACTTTGGCGATGTGCAGTGCTTGGGAGAACCAGGAGTGGCGGGAGGGGCTGGCTGCCTGCTCCTGCCACCACCACGCTCTGTGCGGCTGCGGAAGGGCCATGGGAAATCCATTAGGGAAAAGATTGCTCTTTAGTTTATAAAAGCAAAGGTGATCCCCAAGTTGGACACACGACGTTACTCAGGCGTGCCAACCGGCTTTTAACAGCAGGGAGTGCCCTCGGCATTGGTCCCCAGCGTGACTGTGTTGGGGTCAGGCTGCCCCCTACACAGGTTTAAATTTTCACAGAAGCAGCAAGGGGATTAGCTCCCAAATAAATAAATCCAAAGTGCTCCACATGTCACTTGAATAGAGTGCAACCCAGGGGAGGAATCACCACATCTCCTCGAGTATAAAAGCTTCAAGAAGAGCCCAGCTGTGCTATTGGACATCAGAGATTCTGCACGGGAGAACAGGTACAGAGTCTCATCGTTTCTGCTGTTTGTAGAGCATTATTTATAAGCAACATTTCTTCCTTTTGTAGGGTCCTTAGCCCTAACTGACTATATTTTAACAAGATTCTTGTCTGTCTTCCCTTATTTCTCAATGGGTTGCCATGCTGAGAGAGCAAAGGAAGCAGCCTCCTCTGTTGCCTTCCCCCCTTCTCCCCTGGGGATCTCTCGCTCCCCAAATTGCAGACAGATTGAGACGTCTGGCATCCAGAGAAGCGGGAAAACAAACAACTCTCTCAATTCCCAATTCCACTTTTTGCCTCATCTTGGAGGCCAGCTTGGCTGAGCATGCTGACTGCAAGTAGGCAGGCAGTGATGGGCTTGGATGCACAGGGCTGTCACTTCAGAGTGCCACGGTGAATTTTGTCCCTGTGCTAGTACGGAGAGACACGTGCTTTGACACTCTCATTCTGGCCCATGTGAGAGCGGTTAGACTCCTGAAAAACTGTCTGCCTTAACTTTACTATTATTTTTCCTCCCTATTATACAGGATGCAACATAGTGAATTAAACTTCTAGAAAAAAAAGGCTGTGGACATTTTTTGCAGCTTTCAATGGTGCAGACCAGGCAAGCAATCAAAGGGCAAGGCAGAGGCATGCCTTTTCATTGCCTGCTATAAACAATCAAACCCAGACTTTGCTCCATGTAGAAAGCTGCGTTACAAACAAGCGCGGCTGCTATCATATTACCATCCTGAGGCTGATTATATAAACTGCCTTCTGAGCTCTGATTAGGCTCAAAAACCCCACGTGCCGTATAGGCAGACCAGATTGCTGGAATAAAAATTTCAGTAACACCTCTAATTATTCAGGTGCCTACTAGTGGGAAATTTCTGGTTCAGGGAAGTTGCATGCAGTTTCTTAAATGTTTTAGGAGGCAGGCAGTTAAGCAAATGGATTGGTTTTTTTGTCTTTGAAGAGGTTGTATCTCCGTTCTGTACATGCTGCATATTCAGGAGCAGTAACCGCAGTTTAGTAGATTACTGGAGGGCCAAATAAAGGTATTGCAATGTTAAACTAGCGTGCAAGGAGCTGCACCAGGTCATCTTTATTTTGTGCTGTGGAAGGAATATTTACAACTAGTGAAATCCAAAGAGTTTTCAGAAATACTTGCCAGGGTCATGATCAGGGCTACTTTACGTGAACCTGCACAGTTCATACTGACCTATAAAAAGACTTTTTATTAAGGCATATAAT
>NW_010227079.1:9990-10775 GCF_000690775.1 Eurypyga helias
CTCTCAGCATTCAGAAGTCACACAAGCTCTTGATTATGGGCTTGTCTTCCGCTCCCATCATATAAACCCCTCCTCCCCCAAAGATTTTTGAGGCAAAGGCTCGCTGCTTATTTATGTGAAGAGCCAGACATACCTATGGCTGGGAACACACTAACTCACGCCTGTTCAAAAGGTGGTGCATTGAGGCTGGGGACACGAGAATTGAAAATTGCAGTGGAAGCCGAGCTGCTTGATTATGGGCTTGTCTTCCGCTCCCATCATATAAACCCCTCCTCCCCCAAAGATTTTTGAGGCAAAGGCTCGCTGCTTATTTATGTGAAGAGCCAGACATACCTATGGCTGGGAACACACTAACTCACGCCTGTTCAAAAGGTGGTGCATTGAGGCTGGGGACACGAGAATTGAAAATTGCAGTGGAAGCCGAGCTGCTTTGAAAAATGCTGCAACCAAGTAGAAAACAACTCCAAAATAAACTCCAAAAGGTGCTATCTAGTGCAGCAGTTCAATCCCTGCGTTACTAGAAAAGTGGTACAAATGTGCTAACTTTATCAGTCAGAAGTCCCCGCTGCCCTGGATTCCCATGCAATTGAAAGCAGAGTCATCTCCAACAATGGGAGCTTTATTTATCCTGCACAATTGCTGCCAAAGCAGTCCTGGGGCTTCCATGAGACTGCTGTGAATATGTTTGGGGCGGGATGGATCTGGCAGAGCGCTGCGGAACTGCTGCATCACCAGTATGCGGGCTGCGGGCGGGCTGCGCTGGCCGGCGGGCGCTGCGCGGGGCT
>NW_010227080.1:0-225 GCF_000690775.1 Eurypyga helias
GCAGCACAAACCCCGGCCGAATGCGCCCTCCCGGGGACGCTGCCACGCGGAGACACCGGGGTGACTGCACAAATCTGGCTCTGAGTGAGGTGATGGTGGAGTCAGCAGCATCCTCCACGGGGCAGGTGTCAAAAGAGCTGGACCCAAAAACTGTGCCAGAAAACACTGCTATAGCCAATATGTAACGGTCAAGCAGCCAGGCTTTAACTCTGTGACAACGGCTTT
>NW_010227080.1:378-6962 GCF_000690775.1 Eurypyga helias
CGTGGCTGCTAGGAAGCTGTTCCTGGATGCAGGGAGCAGCACTGATAAGCTCTGAGCTGGCACTGGGGAATGCCTGCACTGAATTCAAGGTCTTTCTCCGCTTCTGATCCTGCAGAGCTTCCCAGCTCTCGCGGTCTCGCTACAGGCAGTGCTGGGATACACAGTTCAGGCACCTGACCCAAACTGACCAAGGGAATATTTCATTCCATAGTACGTCATGTTGGGGGCAGAGGTGAGGAGGGGGTCCAGGAGCCATTACTCTCTCCCTTAATCTCTCTCATTCGCTCCTGTACACTTGCTAATCCTCACCCTGACTCCTGCGTTAGCTGCTTCGCTAACTCCTGTGCTGGCTGGTGTGTGAGGGAGTTGGTGGGTTTGTTTAGTTTTCCTGGGCTTGCTATCGCTCACAGGGTTTGTTCGTAATCTGCCTTGGCAGCATTCGGCCTGCAGCTCTCGGCCTGCGATCGCTCTCGGGCTCTCTGGGTCTGACTCCCACTGCTCAGCACCTGTTGTGCATTGGTCAGTGGGTGGTGGGGAATTGTATCATACTGTATCATATGTTTTATTTTCTATTGTGTTAATTACTTATTATTAGTAGCACTTGTATATATTAATTTAGACTTAATTAGTAAATAGTTCTTATCTCAATTTTACGAGCTTCCTTATTTCTTTTTCCTCCGATTCTTCCCCTCCACTGGAGGAGGGGAGGGGGATTTGTGAGAGCGGCTTCATGGGATTTTGCTAGCCGGAGTTAAACCACGACAGGGCCTTTGAACTGCACTGGAGTATTTCCCCCAGCCTGGTGGCAGACGGCACTCCCAGGTCACCAAGGCCTTCAGGTGCACACAAGGTTTCACCTTCCTGCCACCCTGCAGCTGGATTTAGCAACAAGAGTTTCAGAGCACTACAGCCAGCATCACTAAGGCAGCTCAGCTCCTGGACTCGCAGCATCCAACACCACACGCGTCGTTAACCCCCCTCAAAAATAAGCATTTTCCAATTCCAGGCTGCCTAGGTTTGCAAACACCAGGTGGTGTCATACACAGGGTAAACGCCCTTCTACCTGGCACGCGGCTACGCAGAGCAAAGGTGCAGGCAGAACAGCAAAGCAACGAGCAGGACAAAGCACCCGGGATGCCAAACCCACAATTCCCGGTACGAGTGAGCCAACTGCTGCCTGGGAATTTTCTGGGGCCAATGAGGCATGTGCGTGGGTGAGATCTCTGGTTTGCTGATCCCTGCAATCAAAAGGAGAAGGATTCAGAGGCAAAGAGTATTTCTGCATTGGCTCTGCGAGAAAATCTTAGAAGGTTTTACCTCACACAGTTTTTACTATGGACATTCTGCATGTATGTCCTACAGTTGTCTTAAGGAGACTCTGTAGACACAAAGAGCTAACAGACCCAGGTATGTGATACATGTAAATGAGAAAAAAAACAACTTTGCTCCAGATGGACTGAAATCTTCTGCACCCTATGTTTATTCAAGTGTGTTAATAGTAATAAGCTTTGGGGAGAAAGCAGGTATGAATTAATGAAGCTGGAGAAAGAAGCTGAGCCTCTGAGAGCAAGTCAGATGGTTTCTGGGGTTTTACAAGGATTTTCTGTACTGCTGTCTCTTCATATACGCTTATTCTCTGGCCATGCTCTATGCTTCTATGCTGCAGTCTAGGCTGATTTTCATCTCTGATCAAATGAGACTATCAGCATGAAAACTGCAGATATTCTCCTAAGTGGGTGGGACCTTCTTCAGTTTCCATCCCATCATTTTTAATTTTTCATTTTTATATACTAAACCACACACATTTTAAGTTCTTTTCCATTGTAACCTCGAAGCAAATAAACCTTGGTGAAGGGTATAGCAACATGCAGGTAGCTTTTAAGTAACCTCTCTTTCCTTCAGGAAGACAGCTGTGACAGGCAGGAGATGTCATACTGTACTCACTGATTAGAGCAAAACAGTCATGTGCTGTCTCTGCTCTCTTGTCCAAGCAGACAGCAAAACACCAGGCCTAGCCATATTTCTCCCATTTCAAAAGCACAATGTAGTATCATAACTGCATGAAAATCTCAAGAGCCTCTCACTGCAATTATAAAAATATTTTCATGGGCATGATGAGTTCTTTGATTAACACGGATCGCTCATACACGAGTTCACTACGTGCCCACCTCATGGGCAGGCTTCAGTTTGTACCGTCTGCCCTGTTAAGCTACTCCCTACGGTTTGCCACCTCTCCTACAGAAGGTATTGATTTCAGCAGTACGCCCCCGCAGCCAATTTAGCTTTCAAAGATCCTTTGTCAAACTTCGAGTACAATGGGAAGAAAAACATACCACTTCGTAGTATTGACTCATGAAGACTGACAGACAGGAGCACATCATCTATATTTTGCCATGAAGCAGCTGAGGGGCTGAAAAAAGAAAGTCAGGTATTTTTTACCCACCAGTAAACACGTTCCTTCAAGGAGACTTTATTTTTATTCATCAGCTAAAGGGCAGATAAGCTTAACTATATATTTCATGCTGCTAGTAAATTTTGCTCCAGAGGGCTGGAGCCCCTCTGCTCTGGGGACAGGCTGAGAGAGTTGGGCTTGTTCAGCCTGGAGAAGAGAAGGCTCCGGGGAGACCTTATAGCACCTTCCAGTGCCTGAAGGGGCTACAAGGAAGCTGGGGGGGACTTTTTACAAGGGCCTGTAGTGACAGGACAAGGGGGAACGGGATTAAATTGAAAGTGGGGAGGTTTAGATTAGATATCAGGAAGAAGTTCTTCCCAGAGAGGGTGGTGAGGCACTGGAACAGGTTGCCCAGAGAAGCTGTGGATGCCCCATCCCTGGAAGTGTTCAAGGCCAGGCTGGATGAGGCTTGGAGCAACCTGGTCTAGTGGAAGGTGTCCCTGCCCATGGCAGGGGGGTTGGAACTGGATGGTCTTTAAAGTTCCTTCCAACCCAAACCATTCTGTGATTCTATGATTGTCAGTGTTAGGAAGGGGAAAAGTACATTAGACAATGTGAGAACTCAGATATGTACATGAATTTACATTGAACATATAATCTAAATAAATTTCTGTCTAAGATTTTTCTTTTTCTTTTCTTTCTTTCCCCCTTCAGTGCCACATATTTTGAATAGCATTCCTGTAAAAAAAAAAAAAAAAAAAAAAGGTTTCAACCGCCCTAGCATATCATCTCCTGGTAATCTTTGCCTTTAAAACTCAGGAGACTGTGACTGCTGAAACAACTGCGTCTGTCTACTTTTTACAGGCAAATCAGAGTTAAGTTCATCTCTGGAAACTCCAGCAGTTTTTCCTCTCAAAGACAATAATGCCATTAGATGTTTTATAAACTTATCAAGATCCATCTTACAAGTAGCTTGGGTTTTACGCTTACCCATCTTATGAGACTTTCTCAGAATCTGATTGCAGTGTCAGTTGTGACCTATCATTTAATTTGTGTCAATTTATATCAATTTGTTCTTGCACCAGCAATGTCTTTAAGCTGAAGTATTTCCTTTTTTTCTGGCGCTTAATCATCCTCTGACTTGGACATGGAAAGACTGAATTTCTTCCATTTCCACCATCATTTTGTGGACTAAGTAACACTGTGATCATTAGTTTTGCCTTACAGAACAGGTATCTTCATATCCCTTCCCTGTCTTTATTGAACCTCTTCTGTGTCAATTTTCTCAAAGGTACTGCGTGCAGACACGAAAAGGCTTTATTCTTGCCTGGTCACGCATCAGTTGCTTGCTGTGACATCCCCCTCACACAACTAACAGACTCTCAGTCCACAGCAGAAGTTTTTGTTATTAAGTTCTCATCTGCATGATCTTCCACTCTATACCACTTAATTTCAGCCGTTTGTCTTAGCCCCATCCTCTAGTCACGTGGATCTTGCCGTGAGCTATTCAGATCCTCTCCTGTACTGGCAACGATTTGTGGCATCAGCAGCAATTATCAGCACTTTCCTTTTTTCTGTATCACAGTCATTAACAAAATTCCTAC
Source organism: Eurypyga helias (assembly GCF_000690775.1). NCBI lineage: Eukaryota > Metazoa > Chordata > Aves > Eurypygiformes > Eurypygidae > Eurypyga > Eurypyga helias. The sequence goes on from NW_010227080.1 coordinate 4,375, forward strand.
ACAGGATCAATCCCACACAGGTATCTGAAGCACTATAATAGTGAAGGAAGGCTTTTCTGGTGGCTTTCTGACCCATTCAGAAGCTAACGTTCCTCAGAAGGAAACCTGTTCTTGGGGGATGTTGAGTCCAATCATGAGATCAGAAAAGTCTCAGACCAAACAAATAATGCCTCATAATGAGGCAAATTCTGCTTCTGAGAGGTTTTATCCAGCACTACACAAACTGCAAGCATAGGAACCGTGCCCAGTACGCATGTTACTAAGGCAGAGATTCTTCAGGCCTCTCCAGGGTCAGTCACCCAAAGTGTTTTCTAGAATGTTGAATCCCAGCACCACGCAGGAATCCCCAGCAACCTTGTGTGATTTGAAATGCTCATGCTGTAAAGATCAACAGTATGGGCGGTACAAACGCACCCTATAAAACAAATCGGAAGGGTCACAAGGTTACAAGAATATGCAGCCACCTGTTCTTGATAAAAAATATTCGACGACTTGACTGTCTCTCCAGACTTAAGGTTCTAATTAGTTACTACAATTAAGTAATAAATCGATTACACAGATGGAAAAGGCACCGTATGTGTCACTCCGATACACCCCAAAGGTCACCAAGCACATTTCAAACAAGAGCTGTATTTCAAACTACCTCTGGAAGGTAGGAAACTGCAATCTACACTTGTAATAACCAGGAGGCGTACGCTGTGCAGCATCTCCCGAAATAACTCCTAATGGATTTTAGTTGCTGCTGTTTGCCTGGCAACGACACTGTACGCCAAACATTGTCTTTCTTCATTAACCGGGAGAGGAACACTAAACACAACTGATGATTCATTTTCCTTATGAAAGCATCCTTACACTGTAGGTTATTTGCATCTGTGATGGGATAGGTGCTTCTGCAGAAAACACCTTTGTTCTCACAGACAACTGAAGATAGTTTCCGCCAAGCTGAAGGAACTCTGACTCCATGCGGAGATTTCTGCGTCCCATCAACAGCCACAGAAATCCTTTCAGAAGGGCAAGGTGTACCCAGAATTATAACAGAGTAATAGGTGCACAATAGCTGTGTGAAAAGAAGCAAAACTATTCAATACTCTATGGAGCATCAGCCAAATTTTATTTATATGCAAAGATACTAACACTGAACTTGCCAACTCTGGCTCTGCTGACCCCCTAAAGACTGAAGGGGACCTGATGCTGGGTTTTGGAGATGAAGGAAAATAGGAGCAAACACCAGAAACTGCCTGGACCAAAACCACCTTCCTTGCATCAAGGCCCACGTTAAACATATTCCTAACCTCAAAACTGAGACACAATCTGGTGTAATCCATTCAAACTATTAACATATGTTCTGTAGACTCAGTATCCCCTGCTCTCCAAGTCCACGGAACAAATGGCTCTGGTCACACAAGTTCCAGGCTGCTCTCATTCCCAACCTCTGCCATACCAGTCTTCAGAGTACAGAGCGCATAGCTCCTTTGCCTCTGACTACACACACACGTGCCTCTGGCACATCCAGTCACCAACTTTGTGTACTGGACACCTAATTGCTTGAGAAGAGCTTAGAAGTGGTTACTAGAAAAGTTGTGAATCAGGAGATGATGGAAGAGGAGCTACATACATACATAAACCTTCGCCACTGCAAGATGATGCAGCTACCAGAACTGTTGACTTCTAGATTATGACTTTTTTTTTTCAACCTGGAAATACCTGGGCTGACTTTCTACATTTAGCTGAGATTTCTTACTCTGGTAACTCTAACAGATTTCCTGGTGTAGCAAACCCACTCACACCTTTCTCCTGAGGGTAACTATATACACCTGGAAAGCTTGGTCTAGGTTGTGTATTTCTGTGCAGTTAAGACAGACAGATGGAAATAAATAAAACATGGAGTTTTTAAAACAGAATTCTGCCCACATGGACGACCATGACTTCTAGCTCATTAGAAGTCATGGTAGTAGTGGGCTACCATGCTAGCTCATTAGAAGTCATGGTAGTATTTTCATATGATTAGAAAATACATCATATAAACCATAGCATAGTGACCAGACACATGAAAGTGGTATCACATGTGGCAGCAAGACATTCTTCTGCCTGGCATACCCTTGCCCACTAGCAATCCTCTGTTCTTGAGCTTCTTCACCCACTCCTCCATCGCTCAATGTGCTCCCTTCCACCTGTAGCCCTTGAGCAGAAGTACAGCCATCACTGGATGAGACCAAGCACGTTTGTCTCTCTTTCACATTGCATCCCTTACTCTTTTTCAGTTATACTTCCCTTGTACAAAGGCCCAAGTACATTCCTGCATAGCTAAGAGGCCATCCTCCACATCCAGAAGCAAGGACGCAAAACAAGAATCAAGTGTTCGTGCCATTTCCTGTATTACTCCATAGGCAATTGCTGTCACAGGATGCCCAGACACCTCAGTCTGACCAGGGCAGACTGCAGCATGGAAGAAATCTGAGTGAATATCTGCAGAATCTTCTTACTTCAGTACTTTTCTTGAGACATCAAGTTTCTTTTCTCTCCACTTACCACTCTTTTTGAACCTGGAAAAGTTCTCTTTCCAGCAGAAGGATGGAAAATATCTGGCC
>NW_010227081.1:0-989 GCF_000690775.1 Eurypyga helias
CGCTGCTGGACGACCCGCGCTGCACCTCCTGCGCCAGTGTCCTGGGCAGGGCACAGAGCCTGGAGCTGGGCGCTGACTACAGCAAGGTGGGACAGGCCCTGGTCCCCCCCTCCATCACCACCACAGCCGCTCTGGCAGCCCCGAGGCTCACCAGTTGCTTTTTCCATCCCAAGGTACCATCAGTGGAGAAGGTTTTGAAGGCGCTGGCTGGAAAATTTGCAGAGATGATTCGCCAGGTTGGGGGGTCGGGGTGCAGCAGGGGGGTCCAGCACCCATGGGCAGTCCCAGCCTAGGCACTCAACACCCCCTCTTTCCTTGCAGGGCAATGGCACCTTCAACTCCATCCCAGAGCTGGCTGTAGAGAGGATGGCACAGGTCATCCAGGGTGAGTGGGATGGCTGGACTGAGTGGGGACACAGTCCATGGGGCAAATCCCAATTTGGGGATGTAGGATGGGACATGGGGACCATCCACACCTCTAGCATGACCTTGGCCCTGCAGATCTGCGGGAGGAGATGGCTCGTGTCACAGAGAAGGTGCAGTCCATCGCCAACAGCTTCCCTCTCCCCGACTACACCCGGCCTGTCAGCGAAGCCCTGGTGAAGGCCGAGGACAGGAGCCAGCCATACCTCCGGGAGGTGGAGCGCTTTGAGCAGTACAGGTGACACCAGGGAGCATGAAGGTGGTGCACGGGGTGAGGAGAAATGGGTGCTGAGCCTCCCTCTGAGCCCCAGCTGGCTCGAGATATCAACCCCATAACTCAAGGCTGTGCTCTGGTGCTTTTTCCTCCAGGTGGATCATGGGCACAGTATTGTGCTCTATCATCCTCCTCATCCTCACCTGCAATGTGACAGGGATGGCCCTCGGGGCATATGGGCTCTCCAAGCGGGAAGACCCGAGTGACTACGAGTGCCGAGGAGAAGCTGGTGCCAAGTTTCTCCTGGTGTAAGCATCTCTCCGGGTGCTGGGGGAGGCTTTTGCCATCTCAC
>NW_010227081.1:1098-5168 GCF_000690775.1 Eurypyga helias
GCTCCTGTGCTCCAGCCCTGCTGCCCGGCACTCCCCGCTCCCGCGGGCCCTTCCCAGGCAGGCCGGCATGCCCGGGCGCAGGAGGGAGCCGCGGGGCTGCAGCCAGGCGGGCAGGTCCCCACAAGCCTTTCTGCCCACTCGGATCTGCAAAGCTGCCGTCGGCAACTCCTCTCCCTCTTTCAGTGGCGTGGGCCTGGCTTTCCTGTTCTCCTGGCTCCTCATCCTCCTGGTTTTCGCCACCTTCCTGGTTGGGGGCAACATTCAAACGCTGGTTTGCAGGAATTGGGTCAACCAGGAGATTTATAAGGTGGGCGACCACGCATTCACCCATCACCCCACGAGTCTCCTCTTGTGTGCACCAAAATGCCTCCGAACACTCTGTGTCCTCCCCCTAAACCTGTCCAGAAATGACTCATCCTAAACCAGAAGGTTAAGTGTAGGATAAGGATTAGGTCCTTGGATTTGCATCAGCAGCAGGGAATTACCCTTGTGCCGCTGATTTGCTGGAGGTGACGATGCTCCTACCTGCAGGACCCCTGACCTCTGGTCGCCCAGGGATCCCTGGGGTCCTTGGGCTGGTGGCATGCTGTGATGGAGCTGGGAGCAGGGTAGGGAATGGGATCAGGGCTCATCCCGTGGCTGTGCACACGCAGGCAGGTCCCTGTATGGGGCTGTCCGCTGCTTTCCCTCTGAACACCACCTGGGAAGGCTCTGAAATGGGGAATAAACAAATAAAGGCGAAATTAGCTCTGGCTGGGATGGGGACACATCTGTGAGGGCAGAGCACCCCCAAAATCATTGCTGGGGCTGCCTGTGACTGACTCTCTGTTTCCTCCCGTTTGGCCCAGTTCATCGACACCCCTGGGAACCTGCCTCCATCCATGAATCTCACCCGCCAGCTCAACCTCAGGAGGGACTCTAACCTCAGTGCTGTGTACCGGTGGGTGCTGCGGGAGCCCACCTCTGCCCCTCTGCATCGGAGGGCTAATTCGGGGTCACACTGCCAACGTCCCTTTGCCTTCCAGGGAGTGCAAGAGCGGTGCAGGGCTGTGGGAGGTGCTGCAGCTCGAGAGCTCTTATGACCTGGATGAGCATCTAAAAACCCCCAAGGTGAGGGCTGGCTGCAGCCAGAGCTTCTGGAAATGGTGTGAGGATGCACAAGCTTTACGGTGGTTACTGGGATGGAGATGCCTGGCCCCAGCCCTGCAGCATCCCCCTCGTCTCGCCCCTGCAGTACACGGCCGATTTCCAAAAACGTCTGGGCGACTTCACGGCGCGCCTGGGCGACGTGCGGCTCCTCCGCAGCGAGGGCAGGCAGGACCTGGAGACCTTCGCTCGCAGCGGCATGGACGAGGTGGACTACGCACGCTTCCAGGAGGAGGTGAGGGGATGCTCGCAGGGAGCTGGTCCCCAGCGCGGTGGGCAGGATGTGTCCCAGCCATGCCAGTGCCAGCTTCCAGGGTTGGATCTCAGGCAGCCACCAACCCCCTCTTCCCCCAGATGAAAATTCCCGTGGTGAAGACCAGCCTCCCTGGCTTGGCAAGGAGCCTCGAGGCGCTGCAGAAAATGCAGGTGAGCGGCAGGGTGGGCGGCGGGGGCTGCCTGTGTGCCCACAGGGATGTCCTCACCCTGCTGTTCCCCCACAGAGGAATGGCACGGTGGCAGGGCGGCTGGCTGCTGAGGCCCAGGGGCTGTGGCAGATGCAAAATTCCACAGTGCACTCGCAGGAAGCTTTGGTGGTGAGTCCGTGATGAGCTGGTGGCTCACGGTGCTGCCAAGGTTTGCCCAGTGGTGCCCCTGTGAAAGGAGTGATGGGGCTTTTTTGTACCCTTTCTCACCTCTCTGTCCTCCAGGCAAAGCTGGGGGAAAGCATCCAGTTCCTCTCCCGCTTGGCACCACACCTCCAGGTACTTGCATGGTTTCTTTCAACTCGGAAAAATATGTGGTGCCCTATGGATCCCGCCTGCCAGTGCCCCAAAAAATCAGTTACAGGGTGATGGGAAAGCCAGAAAAATGCCATCCAGGGAGGATCAGTCTCCTTTAGGGCTTAGATCTGCTGCTGCAAATCAGAAATCCCCCTGCAGCACTAAGGGTGTTTCAGCCCCCCCGGCAGAGCTGTCCCATGGTGTTTCACCTCACCTGCTTCCTGCAAGGGGGTTTCTTGCCCAGGGCAGGTCCCTCTTCCCCTGCCCTACGGCAACCAGACCCAGTTCAAAGCTGACACGTGCATAGCACTGCGCGCCCTGCTCTCGGCATCCCCGGGGCATCCTTCCTGCTGCTGCGTGCTCTGAGGATGCTCTGTCCTTCCCGTGCTTCCCTAGGAGCGAGTGAAGACAACGCTGGCCACCACAGCCTCCGTGGAAGCCCGGCTGCCTGTACAAGCCCAGCACATCCTCCGGCAGGTGAGCTGGGGCTGGATCAGCCCTGAGGGGGTACCAAATTCCCCACAGCCAGAACTAAAGATAGGCACTGCAAGAGGGAGAGCCTGAAGCCTCCAGTCCCCATTTCCAAGCCCAACATTAGCCCAGAGCTGGTTGGAGGGGGCTGGTGCACAGGGCCTGCCCCCCATGCCACCTTTCCTCTGCCCAGGAGATCGGCTGCTTCACCAGGAAGGAGCTGCGGTACTTCACACAGTACCTGAACTGGGTCGGGCAGACGGTAAGTGCTCCCCTTTGCCGCAGAGGGATTCTCTGGGACCGGGAGCGCTTGTGGATGCTGTGTGCAAGCCCCTTGCCAAGCCGAGGCAGCAAAATGCATCCCCTGAGCCAGGAGTGGGTTTATGCCTTGTCTCCACTTCTTGTTCCAGCTGAGGGAGGATGTGGCTTCATGCCAACCGCTTGCCACGGCCCTGGACAATGGGCGGGTGATCCTGTGTGACCGCATCACTGACCCCTGGGTAAGGATCCTGTCCCCATCCCTCCATGGGGGCCCTGAAACCCCCACACCACCGGGACCAGGCACTGCAAGGCTCCCCAAACACCTCCAGAGCCTGGGGACTGTCTCTGGCTGCACGGCTCAGCAGCAACCCCTGTGCTCTCTCCTTGCAGAACGCTTTCTGGTTCAGCCTTGGATGCTGCACCTTCTTCCTCATCCCTAACATCATCTTTGCCATCAGGCTCACCAAACACTTCCGCCCTATCCACCGGCTCATGTAAGCGGTGGGCATGGGGTGGGCAGGCGGGCTGCCTGGGGTGGGAGGACGCAGGGAGGGGAGATGTGGGCTCCTCCTTGACCCGCTGATGTTTTCTCCTTCTGCAGCTCTACAGGGTCAGAGGAGACCTGTCCCTTCCACATCCCCCGGGTCACAGCACTCAAGCTCTAGGATGGGGGTCTGCCAGGCACAGCAGTGTGCCCTGCACCCCAGAAGCTCCTGTCAAACTTGTGCTCAAGTGCTTCAGGGCTCCTGGTCTCTCTGACGTATCTTCCTCAGTGTCCCCAGGGTCTGAGCATCCTTCCCAGGTGTGGAGCACGTCTCCACGCTCTGTGGGGCTCCAGGTCCCTCTGACATCTTTTCCGTAGCATCCTTCAGGGTCTGAGCATCTCTTCTGGGTGTGGAACACGCCTCCCCATGCAATGTGGGGCTCCAGGTCCCTCCGATGTCTCTCCGTCTGCCTCCTTTGGGATCTGAGCACCCGTCAGGGATGGTTCCGCAGCACTGCTGATCCAGGACACAGGAAAAGGCTGCCCCAAACTCTCGCTAACCACTGGCGTACCCCTTGCAGATCCCGCGGGGCAGGACGTCTGCCCTCTGCCCCACGATGCTTCCCCACCCCCGGGACCCCTGGGCAGGGGCACATTAAAGTCCTACCCAGCCAAACCCACCACCATCTGCTTTGTTTTGTGGCTATCTGGGGGGTGGGGGGGTTGGCAGCCCCGAAGGGGAGCAGGCCTGGCCTGCTCTGGCCCACCCGTTCCCGCAGGAGGCCTAGAAGGGGGTCGGGGTCTGCCCTGTGGGTCTTGCTGGGCCTTCCCAGCGTGGGGGCAAGGCCTTGGGGGCTCTGGGTCCGGGATGGTGCTGGGCATGGGGAGGCTGAAGAATTGCCGTGGGTGCCTCCGATGACACCCAGCTG
>NW_010227082.1:0-1561 GCF_000690775.1 Eurypyga helias
GGCTGCAGCCCAGCAGGCAGGCGAGCAGCAGGGCTGCAAGTGCCACTGCCTCTTATCCGTCCCAGACCCAACAAACTTGCTATTTTGATAAACACCAGGAGGCAATTACTTGCGTGCTTGGGGCAGCACTTTTCCCATCTGATCAAGTTACTGGTGACGTGAGAGGAAGCGCTGTTAAGCAATCAGTAGCTTTAGAAAGCAGGTTTGGATTTTGGAGGTCTGGGCTAGCTCTGGGTACGCCATGCTCTTGCAAAGGACTGACGAATGGCTGGGAGCAGGGTGGCACGTCCCCTCCTCTGCCAGGGCACACGTGTTCTCATGGTGCAGGGTGCTGACTCCATGCCCCACCGGTGCCCTGGGGCCCTGTGCGCTGGGACGGACCCCTGAGAGGAGCAGGCAGGGGTGCAGGCAGGAGGAGAAGCCTCCTCCAGCGCTTGCTTGCAGCCCTGAGGCTGCGCTGGTGCAGCAGCGGTGAGGTCTGGCTCTCCCTTGGCGAGCGCCGGAGCAATGCAGGGCTGCAGCCATCACCGTGCGGCTCAGGGGGCTGCTGGTGCTGGTTTTGTAGTGGAGAAGATCCAGGCGATGTTCACGGTCCTGGGAGCCTTTGGGTCAGTCACCACCGGCCACAACAGCAGCTCCACACGTTTCTCCATGGTCCTGTCGCTGGATTTCAATGCCACTGGCCAGATAACTGCTGCTCACCTTCAGGTACCCCGTGGGCTCTGTTGCCTGGTGAGATGGGAGGGCTGGGGCTGAAACCGGGGGTCCTTGGGATGGGGGTGAACAGCCCCTGTCCTGTACCTCCAGGCCAGGCTGGGTGCGAGAGGAGCGATGCGATGCTCTGCTTCTGCTCCTGGGCCAAAGGCGCCCCATACGCAGCTGAGCGGGAGCTCTATCAGCTGGGTGGCAGGGTCCCCCGCAGCCCGTCACCCCCTCCCCTGGCAGGGAGCACGGAACAGCACTGGAATGAAATGTGGATGAGGGAATGTATAATTCAGCATTTCATTAGCAGCACCTTACAGTCAGCCTTGAGCAGAAGCGTCCGGGGGCTTTTATCACCGTCAGGGCTGTTAGGCAAAGGCACCTCCGAGCTGCCTGAGCCCCCAGGCCTCGGCTGATGGAGGAGAGGGCTGGAGTGGGTGCCTGCTTGTGGGGAACACTGGGGCTGCCCCATTGCTGCCCCTCCTCTGCCCTGGGCACGGGCAGGGAGCTGATGGCCCAGCCCGACTGTCCTTGCGCAGGAGTGGGAATGTGCCCCTGGGAGCATTTGCTCTCCAGACCACTAGTACCCTTCTGGGATGCTGGGGGGAGGATGGGACAGCCAGGGGTCCCAGCCCTGCATGGACTCATTCCTGGTGTCAGTGCTGGCACTGAACAAGCTCGATGAGGCTGGAGGCCGATCTGGGCTTGTCTCAAGCCCAGCCAACGGCTTATCCAGAGGCTGTAGCAGCTCTGTCAGGGCCATGGCATTGCCCAGACCTCCGGAAGCGGGAAGGGACTGTGGGTGTTGCACTCATGCGCTGAAATGTGGGCCCTTGATGCACACCTGGGGCACGATTTG